>NC_084605.1:21010321-21185321 GCF_033807715.1 Cololabis saira | reverse complement strand
TAGTGTGGCCCAGGTTGAGAGATGGGGCTCAGTCTGGGTGGGAGCTGTACATTTCATTTGCTGGTTTTCCTGGTAACACAATCAAAATTATCATCCCAAAACATAAGTCTTGAAAAAATATAGAACCTTAATGTTATGTTATGATAGGAACACTTATTTGAATGGATGTGGATAACATAGATGTGGCACTCATAATCATGACAAGGCACCTGTAATGACTTTATGATTTCTTACATGTCATGATTATGAGTGTTACATCTACTGTATGTAATGCATAGTGTTAGCCTTATGACTGCCTTTACATGTATTTGTGTGAGCGCTTGTATGTGTGTGTGTGTGTGGTGTCGCGGTTGAAGGAGAGACAATGTATAAAAAGATAATCATACAGCATCTTTAACTTACCAGAATGAAAATGCAAGGAGCAGACTTTCATCGACATCGGGATAATGTGGAAGGTTATATTTGGTCATCTTACAGCCAAGGAGCCGACGACTGTTTGTTATCTCAGATGTTTGGAGGTTCTGCCTCCGAGCAGGAACCGGTGAAAAGTTAAACCATTAGCGATTTTTTTCCCCACGTCTGTTATGTGGAGCTGCTGCAGCCACAACACAGCAACAGGCTACCAGGGTTTACAGAATAATGTAAAGTAACGATTTCACGTAAAACACGACGAAGAGGGAGCACGTCTGTACGCGGTGCGCAGTGGTCTGAAGAGCTGCTAATGGTTCGTCCAGCATGGCGGCTCGCCAGGTGATGACGTAGATTGCGACTCTCTCTATCGGTAGCTTTATTGCCGACCGAGCAGCTGCATCGGTCTGTATGAAAGACTATTTATTTTATTTTATTCCTTTATAGCTCTTACAGTGTGTTTGCAGTGTATTTACATCCAAGGAATAAAAACATTGTGAACCATCAGTTTGAGAGTCATCCATCATCAGTCGGGGATTCTACAGAAATTATTTTTTAATTAAAAATTTTTTTTTTTATTTATTTATTTTTTTTCCATCATTTTTTTTTTTTTTTTTTTCTCTGTGCGGCCCGGTACCAAATGACCCACGGCCCGGTACCGGGCCGCGGCCCGGGGGTTGGGGACCACTGTTTTAAACCACACATAGAAAAGCTGGTCTGTAAGCTTAAGATGAAATTGGGTTTCTTCTTTAGAAACAAATCTTGTTTTTCCCTACACGTTAGGAAATATTTAATTTCAACCACGTTTGTTCCTTTACTGGATTATGGAGACTTGCTGTTTATGAACGCACCTGTCACTTATTTGAGAAAGCTGGACACTGTATATCACTGTGCCCTACGTTTTATTACAGGATGTGGGAATCTTGTCCACCACTGCACTTTGTATGCAACTGCAAATTGTCCGTCTCTATCTGCCCGCAGACTTTCTCGATGGTTAGCGCAGGGGCGTCAATTGGGTATGGCAAGGTATGGCAGCCGCCACACCTTTGCTTCAAGGGTTAAATGTAAATGTTTGTTTTTTTAAATACATTTATGGAATAACTACAAATGCAAATAAGAACAACATGATCGATTTCACTAGTTATTATACACTGCAAAAACTCAAAATCTTAACAAGAATATTTGTCTTATTTCTAGTTAAAATGTCTCATTTTTAGTCTAATTTTTTTTTTTTTTTTTTAATCTCATTACATTTAAGACAAGACTCAAAAACAACCATTTTCACCTGTTTCAAGTAGATTTTCACTTAAAATAAGTGGAAAAATCTGCCAATGGAACAAGATTGTTTTGCTTGTAATGAGAAGATAAATCTTGTCCCACTGGCAGATTTTTCTACTTATTTCAAGTGAAAATTTACTTGAAACAGGTGAAAATGGTCAAATAACAAGTTATTTTCCTGGTGATGACTCTTGTTTTAAGTGTAATGAGATTTTTTGACTAAAAATTAGACATTTTAACTAGAAATAAGACAAATATTCCTGGTAAGATTTTGAGTTTTTGCAGTGAGCGAGACTGCATTTGAAAAAGTTCCAATTTTCTTGACCACACAGATAAACTACATAGCAGACTTCTGTGATGAGTATTTGCTGGACGTGTTGATTGATACTCTAGTTAAGTTCTGTGACTCGTAACCTTGCCATACCTTAGCTTCCACTGAATTGACGCCACTGGGTTAGCGTTCATTTATAAATCTCTTCTTGGGCTGGTTCCCTCTTATTTATGTTCTTACATGTCTCTAATCCTTACAGCGTACGCTCACAGGACGTTCTGCGCATGTTCGTTCCAAGAGCCAACACTGAACTTGGGAAAAAAGCCTTCAGTTACGCTGCTCCCCGGTCATGGAATGACATACAGAACGATCTGAGATTACCTGAACTGATCACTCTGGGGGAATTTCGATCAATTTTAAAGGATCGAGAAACTAGTTCTCTCGGGCAATGTGCTTGTTTTTAATTCAAATGGTGCCAAAAAGTTTTCAAATTATATGAACCCGTTTATGTTGTATGTAATTTGTGTTCCTGACTACAGTGTGTCATTGCTGTTTGTTGTTTTTTGTTGTGTTTTCTGTTGTAATTTATGCTGCCCTCTTGGCCAGGTCGCTCTTGGAAAAGAGATTTTTAATCTCAATGAGTCTTACCTGGGGCCCGTTTCACAAAGCAGGTTTAGTGAGAACTCTGAGTCTGTTAACCCTGAAATGAGGGAAACTCTGAGTTTTCCGTTTCACAAAGGGAGGTAACTCAAACCAGAGAAAGAGGAGTAACTCTAGCCTGTTTCACAAAGAGAGGTAACTTAAGCTCTCGGTCAGTTACCGTAGTAACAGACGCTCTGAATCTAACCTGGTCGGGACCAGGTTTATTTCAGCGAACCTGGAGTTTCTCTCTGTCTCCTCCCTCAGTGGCGTCAATTCAGCCAATGGGTCTTTACGCGATACGCATCTGTTTTCTGCACCACGGACAGCAAGCGGCAAAGTTAGAGAGCAGAAAAGGCGTATCTGACAAAACGCAACGTATTTTATTCACTATGTCAGTGCAACAATATCACAGGGACATCCCAGTTTAACTTCAAACAGTTAAAGTCCAAATGCAAAAAAGAGAGGGAGAGTAAAAAAAAGTCAAATATTTCCCTTAAACAGATGTATAAGAGGATTTATATCTTACTTTGAGATGAACTTGCATAATTAATCCATCAGTGGCTAACAGCCTCGTTAATATATTCTGGACCCATCACTTGCCTTCTTTCTTTTTTTTTTATTGCGTGGTTGTCTGCTTCATTTTAATTTTTGTAAGTTAGTAACACTGCAGAGCGCACTTTTTTTTAACTTTATTTAAAACTTTATTTAAAAGTTCCAATTACAGTCAGAACATTGACCGTGGACAGTCAGGCATCAAGGAATTAAATAAACAAATACAGTATGAGACATAAAGTGGATGAAGTGCATAAGTCATTACATAAGTAACATAAATATAATAAAATAAATCAATTTAAATAAAAAGAAAGAAAATGGCAGGACATATATTATATCTGCAGAGCGCACTAAAAACGAGATTGATAGCGACCACTGTCGTCAGGGACGCTGGGACATTTCAAGATATGAGGGGGGGGGTACAAGTGTTGGGATAGATAATACCTACTGAAATCCATCATGTTGTTCTGATATGCATTTGTAGTTATTTTATATGTATGAAGTAATAGAATACATCAATACAAATAGACACAGAGTAATTCCATAAATGTATTTAAAAAAAAACATTTACATTTTCCCCTGAAGCCGAGGTGTGGCAGCTGCCGTACCCAACGGCCCTGATCTAATTGACAATAAAATTTCATTTTTTTTTTTCAAAATATGCTCTCATACTCGCCATATGCACGTATTAACGCTTCTAACTCCAGTGGCGTGAAGTATGTGGATCTTCAGATGCAAACTAACGTTTCCTCAAAGGGATTTTGTAAATTGAAAAGATAAATAAAGTTAAAAAGAAAAAAAAGAAAATGTGTCGCTCTTTTGTGTCGCCGGTTGCCATGGTGAATCCTTGTATCAGCGCTCTACTGATGCTGGCTTTTTATTTCCCTCACGCTCGCGCTTAACTCCCGGTGAAACTACTTAGAGTTGAGTAAATTACCTCAAATCCGCTGTTCTGGAACCGAAAACTCAGAGTTTCCGATCTCAGAGTAGATCAACTAAGAGTTCAGGATTAGACTCAGTGTTTGTTGAACCTGCTTTGTGAAACGGACCCCTGGTTAAATAAAGGATAATAATAATAAAATTGTTTTTTTGAGAACCAAACAAATTAATTAACACACACACACACATATTCAATTTTAAGAAAAATGTAAAAAAAAAAAAAGTCCAACTGTGCAGCAGCAATTAACATATTTACAGCCTGCTTCAAAATTTGGTTTTGCATATCCATAACTACAATGTGTCGTACATGACAATTGTAGTTTTTTTGTATTTTTTGTTTAGTTCTTTGTATTTTGAAACCTGCGTCTGTGTTTCAGTTCTGTCTTGACTTCCCTGGTTCCCATCTGCCCTGATTGTCTCCACCTGTGTCTCGTTAACCCTTTTGTGTATATCTGGTCTTGTCTTTCCCTGCTCCCTGCTGGTCCGTACTGTTTCCTCTCTCCATGTGGCATGTCAGGTTTTTGTTGTTTTTGATCCTGTTTAAGCTCTGGTTTTTTTGAAATCCTACTCAGCAGCGTTTTTGGTTTTGTTAAGATAATAAATCACCGTTTTTTTTTTTCTTTTAACGCCTGCCTCCTGGTCTCTCCTGCGTTTGAGTCCTAATCAACCAACTCTTGACAGTACCAGTAAATCAGGTAAAAATATAAAAAGCAATACATTTATGGCGGCAGGCCAAGTCTCATGGTTTCTGGTCCAGAATGGCCGTCAGTGGAGCTCCAACTCCATACATAGTCTACAGCCAGGTCCCGCTTGTTAAACCCGGTGGTCGTTGCTGATTTCTGCGTCAAAACCTCATTTTAAACTGGATATTCTGCCACTAAGGTTCACTGGTACCTCCAGCATGGGTCAGCTGAAGGAGCCGAGAGCCTTGGCTAACTTTGATTGACACCAGAAGGGTGTTTTCCAAATTTAAGTTAAGCTTGCCTCATAAAACAAGGTAGCTACATGACATCCAAGTGCCAACATCTAACCTCCAGAAGGAGCAACTAAGATTCACCGTGGTGTCTCGACTGATGGCTGGAGGCTAGCTGCAAAAGCAAGTCAATGTCCATTGACTTTCATGTTAAAATATCCAACTTTTGAGCAGAAATAAACATTTACAGCCTGGTTAAATGTTTTGGTCTAAATCGTTTGATCTTGCATCCATGAAAACTCTTGAGGGTGAATTTTTTTCATTCCACGTTGGAAGAATTTATATAGAGAAATTAATGTATATATGACTGACAGTCGGCTCAGCCGTAAACGTCAGGCTACTGCGCTTAGCAAAGCATTCAGCTATTTGTTCTAACCCAGCATTGGCTAAACACCACAGTAATTTTTTTAAATTTTTACATTAAATCGACATGTGAAACAGGATATGCCACTGTAAATGTCTGCTGGTTGCTCCGGTGCAATTTAAGTGGGTATCAACCAAAAGAACTGGTAGCTAAAGCCAACTTTAATCAACATACGGTGGGCGTTTCTGTCGGTTTCCTAAGCAACATGATAGAGAGCTGCACATTTTCCTGCTTTTGTTCAGTTTTTGTTTCCACAAATAAAAACGAGTCCTCCTTTTTGCTTCCTGCCTCCGCAGCGTTCTCCGTGCACCACGCCCTGACATATCCCAGTAGCAGCAATACTTAAGTGGTTTTATCAGGCCCACATTTCTGTACAATGTTGCCTCAGGTCATTCAATTTTGGGTCAATTTGTTTATCTCTTCAGCATTTCAATCACACTGATGCCTGGACTCGGTTGAGCCTTTGTGACACCTTTGCTTGAGATCATTGTCCTCACAATGCTTTAGCTGGTGAACAGATGGCCTCATATTTGACTCTAGGATCTATTTTATACGGCAGGTACGGGGAACTGACTTTATGTAATAATTGCTTGGGGGTCATGTTCTGGGTCTTTAGAAAGCACCTAGACACAACGTCCGTTGTAATAGATGCTATATAAATTGAATTGAAGTCCTTTTGAGTAACTGTCTTGAATGTTTCGTCTGATGAATCTCTCCCACTGAAGAATGACTGCTTTAAATCCTGCCCAGATCAACGAGCATGTCGTTGCTGAATGTCTATTCTGTGATTGTGTTAACATACATCTGAATGACCTGAGCAGCAACTGACCAAAACATCTGCCTTTACAGTGGTGCTCATACTAGCTGATGGTGGATTTGATTAACAGCACCCGAGTGCTCATTAATTCCTTTTGACGCTATATGGGTACTCTCACTCTTCCTCCTCATATTGGCTTACTATTTGTCAAAAAAATGATAGTGTAATATTTCATGTGTTGCTCATCTGATGGCAATATGATGAATACATTTTATTTTAAAGAAAATGTAAAGTGAATACAAGCTGCGGTACTGTTGATACTGTTATCCTGTATACTGGAGCACCTCAAGGCTGTGTACTCACACCTGTCTTGTTTTCTTTGTAAACCAGTGAAATGTAAATTTCTAACTCCACCCCCCATATACTGATGACGCAGTGCTGTTGATCTCTTGCAGGCAGGGAAAACCATTAATCAGTCGACATATGGTGGGATGATAGTGCCCTTGTTAATCAGTGAAAGTAAGACAAAGGAGTGGGTTATTGTCAGGTGCTACAAGGCTCATCAGGATTTACCATTTGTTGTGATTCCTGATCAGTCTGTAGGTGGATTAGAACAATTTCAATGATTAAGAGGGCTCTTTGATAACACTTTAATTTCCTGCTAACATAGAGTACACCTTTTACAAAAACCAATGCACCGTCTGTATCTGCTCCGAAACTGAACCTGTATTTTTTATTTAACCATCTTGCCAGGTGAAAGTTTGAGAACAAATTCTCATTTACAAACAAGACCTGTATGAGATAAACAAGACCATTTTAGAAATGTATACATGGCTTGTCAAAAGCATCCTAACATTTAGTATGTGTTCCTGGCACGCTAAAACACTGGTTAACAACTAAAATAGTGACCAGAGTATTGAACATGGCCAGTAGAATTACTATCAAAGACCAGAGACACATAAGATACATACATAAAACACAGATGATGCTCAGTTCTGGCCCCTCTGTATTGTCAATGAACTCAAAACTATTTTATTTTTATTTATTTAACCTTTATTTACCCAGGCAAGCAATTTAAGAACAATTTCTTATTTACAAATGCAGCCTGAAAACTAGCTATAGTGGCTTGACCCATAATAGCCAACTCACACAGGAACCATATTACTTTATGTTGCTGTTATGTGTTGGGTGATCGATTTTCTTTTATATATTTGTGAAGTCTGAGAAAAATGAAGCCTGAGGAAAATTTCCACATCTGTGAACAATACATGGTATTTTACGATCACTATTAAAATGCTTCGAACGGCTTGGAAAATAATTTTATGAATTAAACTACCTCAAACTTTTATTTAGACTGATTATATATATCCAACGACGGAGTATTAGGGCCAAACAAAAAAAGGAAATTACGAGAATAAAGTCATAATGTAATGAGAATAAAGTCGTAAAATTACAAGAATAAAGTCGTAAAATTATGAGAATAAAGTCATAATATTACGAGAATAAAGTCGTAAAATTACGAGAATAAAGTCATAATATTACGAGAATAAAGTCGTAATATATTATAAATATAACTTCACAAGATGCTCAATATTCCTCATTTTAACACAGGGAGAAGAAGCTCTTCCTGTTAGAGTTCTCATAAATTATATTCTCATAATATTACGACTTTATTTTCGTAATTTTACGACTTTATTCTCGCAACATTACGACTTTATTCTCGTAATATTACGACTTTATTCTCGTAATATTACGACTTTATTCTCGTAATATTACGACTTTATTCTATTACGACTTTATTCTCGCAACATTACGACTTTATTCTCATTATATTATGACTTTATTCTCGTAATGTCCAATGTTTTTTGTCTTAGTTTGGCCCTAATACTCCGTCGTAATATCCTGACAGTTGAAATCCTTATAAAATGTTTCAGAGTAAATTATATAGTGATGATAGCCCCCGTCTACCAATCTTAAACGGGAGGATTATTTCTATCGTTATAATTGTTATTAAAAGTCAGAATATTGAAATAAGAGAAAAGATTTGGGAAGAAAAGGGGAGGTTTGTCGCCCTCTTGCGGCCGGTGGCGGGAGCGCGGCTCCGCGGAGGCGGCGGCAGATAAGAGCGCGCTGCTGTCCCTGCAGCCGCAGTTGTGTTGAGTGGATAAAGCGATGCGTCTGCGGAGGATGGCGGAGCACTAAATAAAACCCCCAAACTCGGAGAGGAGCCAAACAGAGTAACCTGACGAAAGGAAATTCAACATTCTGCAAGGTGAGAACTTTAAAATCCGTACTAAAGGTGAAAATCCCGGTAACAAAACTGGCTGCAGCCTCTTATGCCATCCAAAGGGCACTTATTACCTAAATATAATGATTTACTTCCTGCTGTTGTACGAACTTCGTTGGTAGGACGTGTTGGGGTTTATGCATTTTGTCCACGCAGTTAACATGTATAAATGAGCAGTTTTGCGGGGTGTTTGTTGAGATACGACTTGGAGGCAGAGGTTGGTCCCTCTCTCCAGATATAGAAAGTCACTGCTTGTGTTTGTTCTGCAGTGGTAATCCCGGATTTTCTTTAAGCTTCCAGTTCCTCTGCCACCAACATGCTCAGCCTGAAATAAACCCTCACCAGCAGTACTCGAGTTGTAAAAAAAAATCAGGGGGGATGGTGGATTTTATCATATGTATGTATATATGTATATACAAATAATATAATATATTACAAATAATAGCAGTGACCAAAACACCTGCAGAAATACTGCAGGAATGACATAGCAGCAGTTAAATGCAGCCTTCTGTAAGCTTTAAATATCCACTGGGCTTACATCAAATACATCAAAACACAACAATAAAAAACAGTTTTCTGAACTTATCAATATGATTCTGTCCTTCACAGGATAAGTAAAATGGATCACTGCAAAAACTCAAAATAAGAATATTTGTCCTATTTCTAGTTAAAATGTCTCATTTTAGTAAAAAATCTTATTACACTTAAAACAAGACTCATCACTGGAAAAAACAACAATGTTCACCTGTTTCAAGTAGATTTTCACTTAAAATAAGTAGAAAAATCTGCCAGTGGAACAAGATTTTTTTTGCTTGTAATGAGAAGATAAATCTTGTCCCACTGGCAGATTTTTCTACTTTTTTCAAGTGAACATTTACTTGAAACAGGTGAAAATGGTCAAATAAGTTATTTTTCTGGTGTTATTTTTCTGGTGATGACTCTAAATGTTGAAATAGCAGTAAAACCACATTCATTGATGAAATGACATAAGGGATGGAAAGGGGGGATGGCAGTTTTACAGAGGGGATGATTTTGACCGTTTTTATTTCAGGGGGGATGCCATCCCCCCTCATCCCCCCTCAACTCCAGTACTGCTCACCAGGGTCCACACGAGGAGTTATCCTGATATACAAGCCAATCAGTAGCATGCCCCCCTCTTTATTTTGTCTTGTGTGATGCACTTTATCCTAGTGAGTATTTACAATTTCCCCAGTAGATCAAAAAGTGTTTTTAAAGCTTTACATAAATTATAAATCTGCACTGATAATTCAGGTTTTGCTAAAAAACATTTTCATCTTGGATGCAGTTGCAGTCAGACCGTGAGATTTATGCCCTTGAGTGTTTAGAGAGTGCGTCCCAACCTTTTGAGGATCAGCTCCCCCACCTGCACCAGATAAAATCCCCTCAATGCAACAAACTCAGGCGCAGAGGCGGCCTGACTGCTGAATCAACAACAAGCAAGCCCTCAGCCCCTCATCCCCTTCCTAAAGCCCTGGGCTGCTGTCTCCACCTCTCCAGGGGTATGAACCTGCAGTTTCAAGCCCACGTTGAGATGCACCGACCCACACAAGAGTTTGTGTGACTGTGCTTTTTGTTGTTTCTGTTTCTCGCCCACGCTGTGCTCTCCTGTGTGCCGTTTCCCCCCCCTCTCCTGTAATGACAGCTCTGAATGCCTGATAACAAGCTCTCCGTGGGCTTCGAGTGCAGAGCTGTGATGAAAGTTCTGCAGTGCTCCTCTCTCTCTTTCTGCACACCCTGTTTTTCTTTTTTTCCCCCTCCATCTCACATAAATTTGCCGTTTCTGCCCCCTCATCGATTTTTATGTGGGCGACCGGAGCTCGCTCGGCTGCAGCTGGGTCCCAGCTCTTGACAGAATTAGCGCCAGCACACTAAAGCTTTTCTTTTTAATCATCCCACTGCAGAAGGCCTCGCTCCTCAGCTGCCAGCATGATGAAAGACTGCCTGCAGTTTCTCATCGAGCCAGCCAAAAAGCTTAAGATCCGACTCAAGGTACGGGACTCCCTGCGATAGAGCTGCGTCTCCGTCTGCAAGTGTCAAATACATCTACAGAATAGGGTTTTCTTTTATCTCGCCTTTTTCTGTTCCAGGAGTCTCGTAAGAAAGTGAAGCACGAGAAGAAGGAGCCCCTGGTGGAAAGTCAGTTGTTTATCATGGAGCTGGCCCGGGAGCTGAACAGAATCTGCCAGGTAAGCTTTTCTCCCGTCTTGGTCTCCGCCGTCACACGCAGCCCTCCGGCTCATTTGCATCTCGTCAAACCGTAGAAATCCAACATCCTGGGCCACATCTGGACCTGCGAGGACGTCTGGCCGGCCAGCGTGTGCCGCGACTTCATCGTGGACTGGGCCGCGGTTCTGGAGAAGAGAGTACAGGTACAACACCGGTGCCACGTTCCCTTCTAGCAGAAGAAACAGACTTTTCAGAGTGTTTTTTTAAAAAGTCTCCATTTGTGATTCAGAAGAAGATCATGCCCTCAGACTACCAGTATGAGAAGCCAGAGAAGAGGGACTGGAAGGGACACCTCCTGTGCATCCTGGAGACGGGGGGCGAGTACGACATGGGGCCCTACAAGCGGGTCATCATGGACTGGACCCGGGAGATTAAAAGCAGGCCCCAGGTGAATACACGATGGGGCGGCGATTAAAGCCTGACCCAGTTTCCCTCCCTGTATCTGATAAAGATGATTAGGCTAAACCTCGACCTTGAACCTCATTGTGTCATGTGCGGATTGTGCCAGGGGTTCTGATCACAAGTTAGTCGCCATGTTAATTGTGTCTGACCCGTTGTGTGCAGCCCACCGTGTGGCCCGGCGAGCCGGTGCTGATGATGCTGGACGACCTGGAGTTCCAGTGGAAGAGAGGCCGCCTGCCCAACCTGCTCCCGGCCATGGAGCTCGTCATGCTGGCCGTGCTGAACGCCGACAGCCCCACCAAGGTAAAATAACCAGTGCACCAGTCTCTCCTGGGCTTTGAAGGACTGGAAACATGAAAAAAAAAAAAAATAGTGACAAGACTTTGAGGTATCACACTAGGGCTGCACGATTAATCGTTAAAAAAATCGCGATCTCGATTCATGCTTGAACGCAATCTCATTTCCAAATGACGACGATTTAAAAATATTTTTTTTTAATTTTTTTGAAAAGGGTGCCTGAAAGGGTGTTCAACTCAGGGAGGAACAAATATTGTTCAAAATTGTTATTATTGTTTAAATTATTCAAAGGTTTGTGTAAAGAAGACAAGAGATGTTTATTGTTATTATATTTTTGTTCAGCTGTTGCAAAGTTAAAGTAATAAGTGCAATAAATTTTATATTGGAAAAAAATCGTGAGAGAATCGTGATCTCAATTCTAAGCAAAAAAATCGTGATTCTCATTTTGTCCAGAATCGTGCAGCCCTATAACACACTGTACTAAACATCTGATCTTACTGCCCAACCTTTGATTTTTCTAACGTAAGACTTCATGCTGTCTGTTTGTGCAGGAGGACGTGACAAAGCAGTGGCTGGTGAAGAAGCAGAGGAACCAGAGGATCGGTGAGTACATGCCACTACTGAGCAGAGGTCATCGCGTTTACCTGGACATCCCATCATGTCACGTAGACAGACTTAAAACTGCTAAAAAGCTGTCTTTAACGAGTGAAATGCAGTTGATTCTACCTGTAAATTCAGACAGTAATATGATGTAATGTTCTGCTTTCCATCTAAGTACCTAAAAGTGTCAAATGAACGGAGAAAGAAGTATGTAATCACAGTTTTTATCTTCATCTTGCAGATGCCGTCCGCTACATCCCCCACAATGGTGAGTTAGAGTTCCTCACTGATGCTGAAGTCACTGCCCCTTTAATTTAAATGATCTAGAAGTGTTGCGTTGCTGCATATTAATACATTGTGACGGTAGATTGTTAATGTACTTTATTTATATAGCACTTTACTGCCACCTCTAGGTGAGCCAAAGGGCTTTACAGAATAAAAAATACAACATACAATCATAAGGTAGAGCAAAAAATAAATAGAAAAAGAGTAAAAAAAGTGTCACACACTACTGGGTATTAAAAGCCAATCTAAATAAATAGGTTTTAAGCCTTGATTTAAAAAGGCCCAGGTCAGAGATAGTGCGTAAGTTGCAGGGGAGCTTGTTCCAGAGCCGGGGGGGCAATGGAAAAGGCTCCGTCACTCCAGCGCTTGAACTTTGACCTGCGCACTTCCAACAACAGTTGGTTTGAGGATCTCAGCGCACCGTTAAACGCTCCGATAAATAGGGTGGGGCAAGGCCATTGAGGGCTTTAAAAACAAACATTAAAAGTTTAAAATCAATTCTAAAATGGACAGGAAGCCAATGGAGTGAATAGAGGACCGGAGTAATGTTCTCACGTCTTTTAGTGTTAGTTAAAAGACGGGCAGCTGCATTCTGCACTAGGTGAAGGCGGCCAATAGAGGACTTGGAGACGCCAACATATAGTGCATTACAATAGTCTAATCGTGAGCTGATTAGAGCGTGAACAGCTTTTTCCAGGTCTTAATTGTCTTAATAGTTAACGTACTGTTGATGATACAGTTTAGAAAGGACTCTACAAAAGACAAGTCAAAAAAAGAAAGAAAAACGGACCAAATAAAAGTCAGTCAAGTTAAGAACAACACATGCAGAAAAATTCAGAATAGTAACTGTGAATTTAATCTTGGCAGATGAATAATATCCTGACCCACCGTTCTGAATGAGTGTAATCTTGTACTGTTCAGCCAGAACGACCGGACACTTTTGTTTTGCAAGTCCTTGCGTGGTGGCTGCATCCAAAAATATTAGTTAAAACTCTCTCACAGAGAAAACTACACAAGAAAGTATAGATAGGATTTCACATTTTCAAATGCGTGTGTACAGATTTTAGAGCAACATCGAACTAACGTCTTTTTCAGGGAAGATATTGCTTCTTTCAGTAAAGCGTTGCTGAACCACATCTGCTTCTGACTTGGTATTAAAGAGTCCTGCAGCTAAACCGGCCCACAGAAAACATTTGGTGCATGATAAATTAAATAAATAAGAAAATCACAATATTAAGCACCAAAGATAAGTTGCTAAAGAAGAGCAGTCTCGTTCAAACCGGTCTAAATGAGAAAATTCCCGAGTCCAAATCCATCCATTCGAGGAAGTTATTGAAAAGTGATGACCTTGTCAACTTTTTAAAAACTAATCTGAAGTAATATCAAATTGAATATGAGTTTATATTTTTAATTACAAATCTCAGATTTAGCCTCAATCTAGCTCAGTAAAAAAGTTGAATAACTGCATCCCCTGTTTAATTAGATTTTCTACAGCGTCCCCAACTGTTTTGGAACAAAGCTCCAGTTAATCATTTACCCGTCTCTCCCTGCTCCTAACGAGATGCTGGCGTCAGCGCTGCGGGCCAGATGGGCTTCTGCCGCGCTCCTGTTGCACGGCGGCTGCAGAGCTGCAAATCCAGCATCATGCATAATTCTCTCTTAATTATGTGATGATGTGAAAAACCTTCCAGCTATGGGCGATTATTCAGACATCTCGCCAACATGGAGCAATATTACGAGGAGTTTATGGTCCAGTCTCCCTAATGGATGTAGTGTCTGAAGGAAATATCAGATTAAATGTTGTTTTACTGCCTGTCTCATAGATTTTGCAGGTTCAGAGCTGCAGAGAACATCAAAGTTGAAGGCTGAGCATCGAGTAATCCAGTATATTTGGCAGGGGGTCTAGAGCAGGGATCGGCAACCCACGGCTCTAGAGCCGCATGCGGCTCTTTAGCGCCCCCCTAGTGGCTCCTGCAGCTTTTTCAAAAATGTTTGACCTTTTTTTTTCCTTTTTTTCTTCTTCTTTTTCTTTTTTTTTCTTCCTGTTTCCTTTCCTTTGTAATCACAACATTTCAACTTTTTTCTCGAAATTTTGACTGTTTCCTCGACATTTCAACTTTTTTCTCAACATTTTGACTTTTCCTCGAAATTTTGACTTTTTTCCTCAACATTTTGACTTTTTCTTCAACATTTCGACTTTTTTCTCGAGATTGTACTTCAACATTAATCTCGACATTTCAACTTTTTTCTCGACATTTCGACTTTTTTCTCAACATTTCGACTTTTTTCTCGAAGTGCATAATGAAAAAAAATAAATCTTCCCCTAGTTATAACTAATATAGCTACATGCAGCATGTGTTGCCTTCATTCTAAGGCTTATAAAAGACTTTTAATTTTTTGCGGCTCCAGACATATTTGTTTTTTGCATTTTTGGTCCAATATGGCTCTTTCAACATTTTGGGTTGCCGACCCCTGGTCTAGAGGGATTTAGGGAAATAACTCTGTCTGTCGTATGTTTTTACCTGAAAACGCCTCTCACATTGCGTGTAGTAAAAGTGTTAAAGCACGTTTTTCTTTTTCTTTGCAGTGTGGAACTGGATTTGTGATGCAACAGGTATGAAAATATCTTCATATGCTCCAAATATTTAAAGAGAAAAAGGTATTTATGTGTGAATTTTAACCACGTGCTCTTCGTCTCCAACAGAGGACGTCTGTCTGGACTCCGACTCTGCCAACCCGGACCTGCTCATCTCCGGCGACGACAAGCGGATGCGGTGCGGCCTGCAGCGCCGGGACGTGCCGCGCTGCCAGCAGCGCTTCGACGGCTGGTGGTGCGCCGTGGGGCAGGAGGCCTACGCCTCCGGGCGCCACTACTGGGAGGTGGAGGTGGGCGAGCGGGACTGGCGGCTGGGAGTGGCCAAGGCGTCCGCCGTGAGACAGGGCTTCCCCTCCCTGAACACCAACACGGGGTACCTGACGCTGCGCTTGGAGCGGGGCACGGACCTGAAGGCCCTGACCGTGCCCTCCACCCCTCTGCCGCAGAGCCTGGCGCCCCAGAAGGTCGGCGTGTACCTGGACTACGAGCAGGGCCAGCTGTCCTTCTACGACGTGGACAAGCGCTCGCATTTGTTCACCTACAACGAGAACTTCACGGAGGAACTGTTCCCTCTGTTCGGGACGGTGGAGGTGGTGAAGGACCTGCTGATCAGGCCGGCGGGGGTCCGACAGCCGTGCCTCTGCCCCGGCCCGTGCCTGTGGACCTGAACCGCCCCCATCCCCGGCATCCATTTCATCCTGGCGGACTTGGACCTTCGTCTTCTCGCTCCGGACTAACTGACTCTTGCTGTGAGGTGCCTCCCGTGTTCGGGAACCAGAACCGCCATCCCTCTGCATCACAACGTCCGTTTCTCTGCCTTCATGGAGACATGCAAACATTTAACCATTTGTATTTTGGAGATCAATATTTTATGCCGTAAGGAAACTTTAAAAGAATCTAGAGTTTAATGCCACACGTGAATATGGAAATGCTTTTACCCGAAGTTTTTGTTGTAGAACTTGAAAGATGGAGGCGCTGTGGAGGATGTTTGAGCAGCTTGTGTACGGCCGTCCGGTGCCTGCGCGCGTTAGCAGACCCCCGGCTACAGGTAATCTCAGTCTGGACCGACGCATGTGAGCAGCTAATCTCTCAAACGCTGTTCGACTCTTTGACTCCAGCTTCCTGCAAACACTGTCAGCCGCAGTCTTGTTTGCGCAGCTGTGCTTCGTTTGTTTGTGTGATATAAAGACGGCAACGTCCTTTTTTTTTTTCTCTCTCTAAAATATAAATAAACTACAAATCTTGCATTTGATGGCACATCATTTATACACAAGTTCACCACTGGTAGCTGGATCCAACTGGAGCAGCTCTGACCTCTTGAGGGTCCTGGAGGAGGGATGGGGGTTCCGGTTCATGCTTTCTTTTGGGCTTTTGTGTGGGGAGCACTTCGGGAGTTTTGGTGCACAACAGCCACAGTTTGGTGCACATCGCTGGTAGAATACAGACATGTTTCAGGTAGGAGGTGGACTTTGTCAATGATTTTATTCATAACTTTTACAGACAGAATTTCTAGGTCCAGCCCAGTTGCAGAGGGGGGGTTGATGTTGCCATTGAGACGAGAATCGGCACCATTGAATCGGAGACCGCGGCTCTCAGTAGAAAAAGGTTGGAATGCCTTCTCGGGGTCGGGAGTGACCTGCTGCCTCAGGGGGAGGAGTTGCAGCAGCTTGGGGTCATTGCAGCGGTGCAGACTTCACACGGGTCTGTTGAAGTTAAGAGAGCAATTTATATTCTTCCCCTCCCCTGGGGATATGAGGATCTCTGCCAGTCGTTTGAGTCAGGTGTGTGAGAGCTGGGAAACGTCTGAGAGGACACCAGCCCTTGAGGATTGGATTTACAGACTCCTGACCTAAGTCATGCGGGACAACGGCCCTCGAGGACCCGGATTAGACCCCCCCTGGCTTAGGAGATGCTTTCTGGATGGAAGGAGGACTCAAAGCAGACCCAAAACATGCTGGAGAGCTTTTTAATTATGTTTTTACACCTTGAAGAGGTAGAGGAAGTAAGGTCTGAACCCCCTCTGCTCAGGCTACAACCTAACCTGAACCCTGATGGATGGATGGATGGATGGATGGATGGATGGATGGATGGATACTCAGTAGTCACATTTATTTCAAATCATAAATCTTTATTAAGTGCAATAGAATAGACATAAAAAAGAGACAATGCAAAAAAGCACAACTGTTTTAAAAGTAAATCATACAAACTGATAAAAAGTACTTAGCAACCTTACTTATCCTTTTTCCAACTAAGACTATTCTCTTCACCCAAATGGCATCTGCAACCCTGAACAGGTTGAAGCAGGTCTAGAAGATGGATGTCAGGAATATTCTCTTAACCGATAAAACCACTTCAGTGAAGCTAAACTACAGTATCACTTGCAGCAAATACAATCGTTCCGTCTTTACACACCGTTCCTCCAGCGTACCTCCCTGCTCACTCAACGATCCTCCTGAAACGCTGAACGCATTCGACATGCAGTCCAAGGAAATAAGAAATGTCAACATGATTCAATATTGATGTCCTCTGAAAACAACACAAAAGCACGGCCCACTGAATACAAGTCGGATCATTTGCATCGATCAGCTCTCGCCCTTTCTTGTCAGCAGGAAACCCCGCGTGTAAATGAGCAGCGACCCGTTTCGCAGATGCAGCTCAATACCTGGAGTTCATCTCAATGTCAGTTTGCAAAAGTAAAAACCTTTAAAAGTATTAAATATGTTGGGAATAAAACAAAAAAACCTCATCACACTTTAATATAATACAAACCTATGCACAAAAATAGTGGGAGAACACTGTTGATCGTCCGGGGGAAGCATCTCCGGAGAAACTACAGCGAAAACTTTAAGGCCTCGGGTGCTTTTCAGAGAAAACTTTCAGGTAAAACTTGGTCGGTATTTGAAGAGCTTGAGCTGAAATAGTACAAACAAATGAAACCCATCTGAGGAGCACATTGGAGAAGTTGGATGGCCGACCCCCAGATTACTTTTTAAAACCTGGTGTGTGTCAGCAGATGGGAGCTCGCGGAGGGAGTGGAGTCAAACACCAAGCTACGTGCTTAATGGAGAGAAAGATAAATGTTCATATGAAGCGTGCTCACAGTGAAAAGTGGCCGCAGTTTGTAACAGACACGAAAGAGCGGCTTCTTCTCCGTCTAACCACACACAGAAATACATAAAAACATACGCTGTGGCAAGTCCACTCAGAAGCCGACTCCTTTTAGGAGATTTTCACACTCGTCGCAGTCGGAGGTCTGGGATGTGGATCTTAGGACTGATAGTACATCTGCTTTGTGACAGTAGATGCTCCCACGACGCCCCTCTGGACCACTTCCCGGGTGACCTGCCGGGTCACCATGCTGCCGGTTTCTGTGTGCTGTGTGGTCATCATCATCCCGTCTGCCGGAGAGAAAGTGGCACGTGTTAAAGGAGGCATGTTTTCAGAAGCTGACTCAATTTCTTAATGAACCGTTTGTGACGTGTTTCAATCACAATAAAGGGTCTGGTGCAATTTTGACTACATTTAGAAATATTAGTCTCATTTCTAGCAGGTCTGTTTTTTGCAGTGCAGTCATTTCCACTGGTACAGAATGTACCGAACCAATCACAACAGTGCAGGGCTTTACGTAGTGACTTGTACAAAATGTATAAGAAGCAATGCTTAAAAACAACCAAAGTGGTGACAAAGTTACTTATGTCACCTCGGATCAACTATTTCTTTTCTGCAAAACCAAGAGCAGCCATTTTTTGGCTGCACTTGGTTTATACTTTTCTGGTTGTTGAGATCACGCATCATTCCTGCTTACTGAGGAGAACCAGACTCAGTCTATATTTCAGAGGAAAAGAATTAGGATAACCGGCCAGGCATTGTGGTAGATTACTGAAATACAACAGTACTTGAAAGCCATGATGCATTGTGGGAGTTTGTTCCACATGTGAGGAGCATAAAAGCTGAATGCTGCCTCACCGTGTTTGGTTCTGGGTACAGAAAGTAGTCTGAGAGCTGGAGTTATATGGTCTGCTCTCTTGGTCTTAGTGAGGACCCGGGTCTCTAGGTCTTAGTCCAGAACTCTGCTGCCCGAGTCCTCACTACCTGCAGCTGTTTGATGGAGGTTCTAGGGCAGGGGTCGGCAACCCACGGCTCTAGAGCCGCATGCGGCTCTTTAGCGCCGCCCTAGTGGCTCCTGGACCTTTTTCAAAAATGTTTGACCTTTTTTTTGTCTTTTTTTCTTCTTTTCTTTTTTTCTCTTTTTCTCTTTTTCTTCCTTTTTTTCTTTTTTTCCTTTTTCTCTTTTTTCCTCCTTTTTCCTTTCCTTTTTAATCTCGACATTTCGACTTTTTCTCGTAATTTTGAATTTTTTCTCAACATTTCAACTTCTCAACATTTCGACTTTTTTCACGACATTTTGACTTTTTTCTCAACATTTCACCTTTTTTCTCGACATTTCGAATTTTTTCTCAACATTTCGACTTTCTCAAAGTGCATAATGAAAAAAAAATCTTTCCCCAGTTATAACTAATATAGAAACATGCAGCATGTGTTGCCTTCATTCTAAGGCTCTAAGACTTTTCATTTTTTGCGGCTCCAGACATATTTGTTTTTTTGTGTTTTTGGTCCAATATGGCTCTTTCAACATTTTGGGTTGCCGACCCCTGTTCTAGGGAGACCCGTGAGACCAGCGTTACAGTAGTCCAGTCTACTGAAGATAAAAGCAGGGACAAGTTTTTCTTAAATCCTGCTGAGACATCAGTCCTTTAATCCTCGATATGTTCTTTAGGTGATAAAAGGCTGACCTCACTACTATCTTAATGAGGCTGTTAAAATTCAGGTCTGAGTCCAGAACCACTCCCAGATTTCTGGCTTAGCTCTCGGTTTTAAGCTTTACTGCTTGAAGCCGAGTGCTGACGTTTAATCTTTCTTCCTTGGCTCCAAACACTATTATTTCGGTTTTGTCTTCATTCAACTGAAGAAAATTCTGGCACATTATTCTTTAATTTGATCAATGCATTTGATCAATGTTTGAATTAGATTGTAGTCTCCTGTTTTAGTTCTTTTTCATCATTTGAGCGAGTGGGAGTGTATAGATGTTAAACAACAGAGGCCCCAGAACTGAACCTTGGGGAACTCCTTACGTTATTTTTGTTAGCTCCAACTGTCGTACCCGTCTTTTAGATAGGACTCCAACCAGATTAGTGCTGTATCAGAAAGTCCCACCCGGTTCTTTAACCCGTCTATCAAGATGTTCTAGTCGACTGTGTTGAATGCAGCACTGAGATCCACTGGGACCGAGACTGAAATGTTGCCACTATCCATATCGGAGCGAATGTCATTAGGCAGCAAGATGGGAAATTTTGAGCTGATAAAGATGGGAAGGTTGCATCATTTTACACGGATCTGCATCTGTACAGCTGAACAGCTCACTGAATGACATTTTCAGGACCAGGTTGCTCCGAGCAGTTTCAGATGGGAGCTTTTAATGTAGAAGCCACTTCTAACATCTACAAAAATGCTCTCAAACACAAAGTTCTTAATGAAATTAAACATCCTTGTGTACCTGAGAAGTAAGGATCATTGACTACGGTGGTTTGCGTCCGGACTTCTGTTGGCATGTGGAAAACATCCCTCGTCATCATTGACTGGCTGTTGTACTGAGACAAGGCACCTACAGGGAGCATCGGGGGACAAAATTAATGCAATCCTGTGAGAAGAAGATGGGAATTCTGAGAAAGTGGAAAGTATTTATGCATTATATGCAATTTGTATTGTGTAGATAACATGTTTGTCGCTGAGCTGAGTTTTTTTTTCCTTACCTCCATCCTGGGACTCGATGGTGATGATCCCCTCCCGCTCGGGACCGAAGCCCTGAGTGGTTCGAGCCTGAACCTTGAACTTGTAGGGGACATTCTCAGTCAGGTTTGGAACTGTCAGACTGGTCTCGGCATTGTCGCCGTTCACCTGGAAAGAACGCACATCCCCTGGAAACGCACAAGGATTAAATATCAAACGACGCGTTGTGGCAGATAAACCGGTAGATGCAGTTTACATCAAGTTTACAGGTTCCCACCTCCGTCGTGTAGCTGCTCACAGGTGACCACGTAGCCCAGGATGTCGCCGTTGGGTTTACGAGGTTTCTCCCAGCTGAGCTGCAGGGAGTCGGGGCTCAGAGCCGTGAACACCAGAGGGCCTGGGGCACTGGGGGTACTCAGGGTGAATGGCGAGCCTGGACAGAGACGAACACACAACAAGGACAAGGATTCAGGTCTAGGGTTTGAACAGCCACGTACCGGTATAAAAAACTTTTATTGCATCTCCGGGATGAAGGAGGAATGAGGAGAATGGGCACCTGGCATGGGACTGAGGGGACTGTTGGGGTCCACGGCCGACTCGATGGTGATGACGCCCTCTCTCTCTGGACCCCAGCCCTCCTGGCTCTGAGCCTTCACCTTGAACAAGTACGAGTGGTTGGGCAGCAGATCGTGGATGATCACCGAGTTCTCCGCCGGGTTCGTCACGTTGATGCGCTTCGTCTCACCTGCAGATGAAGAGAGTCCAGCTAATGAGGATTAAAAACACTACTGCTGATCGTCAGTCGAGTGCCAGGGCCGATGCTTTACCCACTTAAACCCTATGTGAACAGTAGAGGGGTACTTTACACTGCCTACAACAGGGGTATTCAATTGGCGGCCCGCGGGCCACATGCGGCCCGCCAGGAGCTTTTATGTGGCCCCTGGTCATATTTAAAAAAAGGGGTTGTTTGTTGAAAAAAAAAAAAACAATATATATATTTTTATTTTTTTTATTTCAGATTTTTTGCCAGTGTTGCACAGTGTTAATGTTTGTCACATTATTATTAACCTCCGTTGTACAGAGGACTTGTTGACATAGGCTTCTAGGATTGGCCTGACATTTTTTTCATTTGAATAAGTGAGGACTTTGGATTTCAGATGGAACTTCTAAGCCTCCTATAATTTCATGTGATTGTTTTGTTTTGCTGATATAATGCACAGATGTGTCATTAATAAAGGAGCTTATGGTTAATATTTTAGTTGCTTATTTATAACATCAAACTGGCTACTATGGACTGAAATGCTTGTGCCCAATGCTTAATATAATATTCAAATAAGGAAATCTTGGTGGAAAGTGGTGCTTTGTCATTATGGCGTGTTTTATTAAAAGTAGGTCAATATCAACTTCATTAAGTTTGCACAATGCATGGTTTCAAAATGAACTTGCATTTAAAATAATATTTCTTTATTTGAATATTATATTTAACATTCACACTTACTAAATCTGGAGACAATTAATACATAATTCATATGTAAACTAGATATATTCAAATGTATAATACAAATGTATTATATATACATAAGTCTTCGTCTTTGAGTGCAAAATACCTTTTGAAAACCCCCAAATTTTCAAATTGTGCGGCCCTCTCCATACAGTCCTTTTGCAGATGTGGCCCCCGGCCGAATCTAGTTGAATACCCCTGGCCTACAATATGCTTCATTTCTCTTGAGTGGATAATTAAAGATGGTTAAATAAATTAGTACTAAGTACTAGGCCCCAGTAATGTCCCATGATTGTGTCACCGGTCCTTGTATCTACCTCCGTTGAGCAGCTGGTACAGGACGCAGTAGCCCAGGATGTTTCTCTCACAGTGGGGCTCCTGCCAGCTGACTTTGAGGGCAGTCGGTCCCAGAGCAGAAAACACCAGCCTGCTGGGGGTGTCCGGCACGCCGGGAGAGAGCCGAGCATCTGATGGGGGACACAGAGAGGCGTGAGTAGGAAACCTATGAAACACCTGGTTGGACCTTTGTCTAAACTCAGATCATGACTGGATCAGATCTTTTCACCATGTGATTAATATTAATGGGTTTTAAAAATATCAGTTAAACCAGGGGTCGGCAACCCAAAATGTTGAAAGAGCCATATTGGACCAAAAACACAAAAAACGAATATGTCTGGAGCCGCAAAAAATGATCTCTTGTATGAGCCTTAGAATGAAGACAACACATGCTACATGTAGGCTATCTATATTAGTTATAACTGGGGGAAGATTTTTTTTTTCATTATGCACTTCAAGAGGGGGGGCGGCAGTAGCTCAGGTGGTAGAGCGGGTCGTCCAATGATCGGAAGGTCGGCGGTTCGAATCCCGCTCTGTCCCAGTTTGCTGTCGTAGTGTCCTTGGGCAAGACACCTTACCCACCTTGCCCCGTGTGAATGTGTATGAATGTGTATGAATGTTGGTGGTGGTCGGAGGGGCCGTTTGGCGCGATATGGCAGCCACGCTTCCGTCAGTCTGCCCCAGGGCAGCTGTGGCTACAGATGTAGCTTACCACCACTGGAGAGAATGTGTATGGATGAATAATGATTTCTGTAAAGCGCTCTGGGTGCCTTGAAGGGCGCTATATAAACCCAAGTCATTATTATTATTATTATTATTAAGAAAAAAGTTGAAATTACGAGAAAAAAGTCAAGATTTCGAGTAAAAAAATCGAAATATGGAGATTTAAAAGGAAAAGAAAAAGGAAGAAAAAAAGTGAAAAAGTGAAAAAAAGGAAAAAAGAAAAAAGAGAAAAAAAGGAAAAAAAAAAGAAAAAAAGAGAAAAAAAAGGAAAAAAAAGAAAGAAAAAAAAAGTAAAACATTTTTGAAAAAGCTCCAGGAGCCACTAGGGCGGCGCTAAAGAGCCGCATGGGGCTCTAGAGCCGCGGGTTGCCGACCCCTGAGTTAAACCAATGTTCCTTCATTTTCTACTGGATCTCGTGAGAGTTTTAGCTGTGAGCAGGAGGTCTGGATGATGGAAAACTTAGTCCGGATCCCCTGTCGAGGCAGCAAAACAACAGCATCGAGATCGGCTGAGAGAGCGACAGAGCCTGAGTTTCATCCAATCAGTGAAGCAGGAGTAAAGAATACAAACATGCCTATGTTACGCGGCAAAATCCAGCGAAAACATCCAGAGCTTTCATGCTGGTTTGCTGCAGACTTACCGTAGAGCACCCTGTCCAGATTATATAAGGCTTCGTTGATGTCTGTGGACTGGGTCCTGGTTCTGGGGCCCTGAGACAGGCCGTAGCTGGACTGGCTCTGAGAGCTGCTCTGCATCCCAGTGTAGCCGAGCCCACCTGATGGCCATAGAGCAATGATGCAGCAGGAGGAGGACGATGAAGGAGATAACAGGGACAAAAACAGCAAGAGGAGGAGGAGGGCACGGAGGGAGCACAGAAGACAAGAGGTGGAGGGAGGATGGGAGGGAGAAAGAGCGATAGTCAGCATAGCTCTTGCAAAGTCTGCGTGGATAAGCCTTGCTGTGCAGCCAACAGCCCCAAACCTGCTAACACACGTCCAAGCTCTCACTTGCATGCTCCCTGAGGCATCATCGTAAATAAGCATCATCGTAAATACTGCGCTAGTAAAGCAAAGTAAAGGCCAGAACATACCCAGGTTTGGGAGTTTGCCCGACATGTCTCCCATGACAATAGAGTCCCGGATGTTTTCATCCATGTAAACTCTGTTCTCTGAACGCTTCCTCATGATGACGTCAGTTGTGTGCGAACCCCCTCCGATCATGTGCGACCCCCCTCCGGTCATGTCCTGCCCACGAAGACTTCCTATAGAAAGAAAGAGGGAAAAAAATAGTTTATAATCTTTGTGCAGCTTTTCCAACCAAAACAGAACAAACTACATGCGGCATCCAGCTCACCGTGTCCCGATATGAAGGAGGTGGTGGTCTCGGTGGTGAAGGAGCCGCCGCCCCCTCTGTAGTTGGAGCTCAGGGTCGACATCGGAGAGGATGATGCAGACATGTTGCGCGTGGACGAGCCCCCAGGGAAGAGGAAGTTGTGGTCCCACTTTCCGTTCATGGCGTAATCTTTGAAACATCACAAGAGCCAAGATAATCAACGTCAATTTATCAGGTAACGTTTGTTGCACTGATTACAGCTCTGTCGATGTGAAGCTCCAGCGTCAGCGTTCAGCCAATCAAGACCTACACAAACGGCCCTGCTTATGCCACAAAAAAAGGTTACACAAACAGCCACAGAGGTTTGGGAAATGTTTACCACCTACAAGTGAGGGAAAGCCTTTCTTATTCCAGCTGAACTGCCTGCAAGGAGTAAATGTTGAAGCTTCAGTTTTTTCTGTTTATTTGTGCATGCTCAGCATTGAAAGGAAAGCTGCGAAAACAAAAACATTTATTGACTTAACTAAATTGTGAAGTGGTGAGGGAGTGACCTCCGTCGTTTCCCTTCTTAGATGTTTGTTTTGGTTACAAGACAGTAAAAGGAACCACTGCTCTCAGTAAAACTGATCATGGCTTTGTGTTTCACCGGAAAAAAAAGTGGTAAAATAAATTAAATATCAACTTCATCATGGTCTCGACCATTCAACAGTTGTTTGAACCACACTTCTTGTATAAAATCTTATTCTTCTTGGATCAAAATTCAGCTGTAACACTGACGTCCTGTCTTTACAGATCCCTCTTGTGGGGAATCTCTCACCAGTAATGCAGGGAAGTAGATTTAAAGCCAGTTTATAAAACAATATTATTTCTGACCACATGGGGGCGGCGTGCGTCAGCCTCTGGTGTAAGACGTACCAAAGTGCACCTCTACTGGGAGAAAATTGTATTACAAGACATCCCAGCTCATTCATTAAAGCCATTTAATCGTCAGCATCTCTTGTCTTGTATGTCCCCCATGTGGTCAGAAATGGCATTGCAACATAGAGTGGCTTTAAACACTTTAAACACAACAAAAAGAAGGTTCTTCTCATCAAAAGAGGTAAACCGGAAAAGGAAAGCAAATGCAGCTGCAGGGAAAAGTGTCCTCCTGCAGATGCAGGGCTGTATTTGATGGAGTACCCTTTAAAGACATTCAACACAGCAGACAAAGCTGCCTCCGGGTCACTGCTTCCCCGGGGGGACGGAGAGAGAGGCGCCGGAGGCAGGCACCTGGAAAATCCTCCCCCCCCGATCATCAACTGGAAGTGGAGCAGTTGATGCCAGCGCTCCTCTCAGTGCAATTGGCTGGAAAATAGACGGGAAAGGGGCCAGTACGTGCAGGGGACAAGAACTGAAGCCCAGAGGAAAATGACGTTGTTGATGACGCTGGGAAAACAATCGGCCGTGCACAACATCTGGCATGCGAGCCGCCTGCCTGTCTGTCTGTCTGTCAATGGAGCGGTCATCACCTGCACGGGGAGTTTGGGTCTCATCTGAGCTCGCTTCTGTGTCTGTGCTGTGCCGACTGGGGAAGACCTCCACATGCTTTCTCCACGACACCTGACGGAGGTCCAGGTTTGACCCCACCAACTTGACATGTTTCCAGCCTTGATTATGTGGTCACAGGAGAGACGCAAGCAGGCCGAGGATAGATTTGCAGGACAGACGTGTTTGCTTCAACTATACATTATTAAAAAAGAAACTATAACAAATTCATGGGATCACAATGATGAATTGATGGTAGTTTTCTCAAAGGCATGGAGCAACAGCAGCACTGTCTTCCAGAAGAAAAGCAGGAGAGAGCAGGGACCTCGCGGTGAGAGGTTGGAAAGCATCCCTAACCGCAACGTACAAAGGATGCAATGGAAGCAGATTTTTTGTTGCCATCTGCCTGAGGCTTTGCCTAAAGTTAAGCCAGATGGAGGTGATAAAAAGAAGACAAAAAACAGACAGAACCGTGAGAAAGATGCCTCATCTCAGCCTAGTAGCTCTACCAGCGAGATGGTTCGAGTAGTTTCACACAAAACTCTGAAGCGCTTCCAAGAGGACTATCACGAACAACAGACCAACGCTCCCCCATGTTGCCCCCAGGCCTCCAGAAGGGCAGTAACACCACCGTTACATTAAATGCCAACGAGAACCAAGCCAGACGCCGTGCTGCACAGACAACGTGGTGTGAAGTAATTAGATCCAGCAGCGGCTTAGTCTGTACATCTGCCAATCACATGCAGTCTTGCCAGAGCCCAAAAAATGTTTCCAAGCGGAGCACAGGCACAAGTTTACAACCAACAGCTGCTACCAGTAGTTCGGGCTCTGGGTACCCACCATCACCAGAGACGCTGGGGGTCTTGGAGCTCGGAGGCGACTTCAGCACATCACTGCTGTACATCAGGTAGCTGTCGTACTCGTCTCCTGCCTCGGCGTCCACGATGGGCACATCTGGAATGATGGGAACTAAAGGACGGGAACGGGGATTGATTAAACTCATTACGGGGAGACGGGCCCAACAAAGGTGCGTCTCATGGTTGTCCATGGCCAGACTTACTGGACAGAGGTCTGGCAGGCTGGGACGCCAAGTTGATGGTGGCGTCTCTGTAGGGGCCCCAGCCCACACTGTTCTTAGCTCGGACTTTGTACTGGTACGTCTGGGCGATCTGCAGGTTCTCTATCAACAGCATCCGCTTCTTAGGATTGTCAATAACCACTTTCTTAGGCGTTCCCTCCGGCTCTGTGTGAAGAGAAGATAGGATAGGTTAGGATGGGTCGGAGTACCGCAACGCAACTAAAATGGTTGGGTTTTGCCATTTCTGGGCGGCTCTCTTACTCATTTCGTCGTCGATGGGTATGTAGATGACCTCATATGCTGTGATGTTGCCGTTGGTCTCCGCAGGTTCAGCCCAGCTGATCTGAGTGACGGTTGGACTGATGACGTTGAAGGCCAGGCGTCCAGGTTCACCAGGCACTACAGTAAAACAGAACAGGAACTGTTTGTAAAGCTCGATCACCAAGACACTTTGCAGCAAATCTTTCTTCAATCCCTTCCATTTATACCGCAGGATCAGTTCTAGGTAGCGTCTGGTGTGTAAGGTGTGTTGAGTTCACCTGAGAAGTCACAGGTTGGAAGCTGAAATGATGTCACTACCAAGTTGACTTTTTTTGAGTTGCAAAATATGAAAATTAACCATTTTCCAAATATTCGGATTTGCCATTGGTGCTGCAAGTAATTGTTACTCATATTAATTCATTATTCTCTGAAGTAATACCATTTCTGACCACATGGGGGCATATGGGTTTGCCGTTTCCACAAATTCAGACAACACTATGCTAATGAGCGGGAAAGTCAGGCAGGTTGTAACACCACTTTGTCCCACTGGAGGTGCACTTTGTTATGTCTTACAGATAAACTTTTATGAAAGGCTGCCCCCATGTGGCCAAAAGTTGTATTGTTTCATAGAGCGGGTTTTTTTTAATCACATCAGCTAAAGCTGTTATAAGCAGTACAATTAGCCGAGTGTGTGCTTGTTGATGTGAGGAAAAACCATGTTGGATTCTTAGGCAGGGGTACATAGTGTTTCTGTGACTTTCTGAGTTGGAACTCGTCCATCTTTGTTGCTTGCACCTCCGATCTTTCTTAACCGTATTTTCTGGACTATAAGCCGCACCCGATCTATTTTTTAACAAAATAATTAAAAAAAAGATATACAAGCCGCACCTGCATACAAGCCGCATCCGCTCTATTTAAAAAAAAAAGATATGCAAGCTGCAGATATTTATGTTGTTAGATTAGATATTTACTACATGTACAGAACGATTTTGACCTGTAAATGATGTACATGTTTGTACCTAAATTGATCCTTTCTTAACAGTGTCTTTTAACACGGCAGCAACTTTGCTGATTAAAACGGGACAGAACCAAGAGAAAATAACCGGTATTTATTTATCTATTTATCTGTTTGAAATCTGCTTCTACCTACTTCTATCTGCTAAAAAAGAAGTAGCGTACTCTTCTTTGCATTTATTTTGTCTTAGTTTTGATTCTATTTCCGGTAATAGTGCCCCGAGCGGTGGAAGAAAAATCCACAGAATAGCCGCACCTTTGTATAAGCCGCATGGTTCAAAACCTATGAAAAAAGTAGCGGTTTATAGTCCAGAAAATACGGTAATCTAAACCATATCAGCGCTACCAGCTCATATCTCCTGGGTTGCAGGTCTGTGTTTGGTTCAGAATCCCAGCTGTGATTCATTTTCTGCTGTTGGTACAGGTTGTACGGGAGAACAGTCTGAGTTATGATTCCCTGACCTCAGAAGCAGTCTCGTAACAACCAAGAGATATAATCTTCCCACATTACGGCCTGAATCTCCCAGGAGACCTCCTTCCATCTAAGACATGTTTGTAATATCTTCCCTGGAAGGCATCTGAGGATGAAGATGCATCCTTACGAGATGCCTAAATCATCTCAGCTGGTTGTCTTAAGTGTCAATTTGGTCATTTCTGAAGCTTAAAGGAGGTCTCGGAGATGGATCTACAGATACTGTAGCTGTTCTAGTATAAAAAAAAGTAAAAATAGTTGCTTTGATGGTCATTTTCTGAATTCACCGTACTTACCGTCCTCCAGTGTTTGACAGGGAACCATGTCGGTATCGTAGCCGTCTCCCAGTGAATTGTAGGCGCACACTCGCATCTCGTAGTCGCAGTAAGGGTACAGGTTGGTCAACTCAGCTTGAGTAGTCTTAACATCTAAGACCTGTGCGTCTTTCTCCGGGTCGCCGTAGATCCAATACTTCACCTAAAACACAGCAGGAAACAAAATGGACAGAATGTGAGAGACACAAATCGGAGGAATCAATTCAAGCTAAAGTCTGGGGACCGTACTGATTTGATGTACAGTAATCCCTTGTTTTTTCGCGGTGGTTACGTTCCAAAAAGAACCCGTGATAGGTGAAATCTGCGAAGTAGCAACTTAAAACATTTTTTTTTTCACAATTATTATACAAGGCTTAATTTTATTAATTGGATTTGAACGTGAGAAAAAAAATACAATAAGTACAGTAGGACAAATTGTGACTCGCGCGTATTTCACTGCTCTTCTGACTGTGCCGCTGCATCCTGACTCGCTCTGTAGCGTCTTTTTCCTCTAAAGCCCGTGGTTCACGTGTGTTTTTTGAGAGAAAAACATAGTTATGGGTAGTTGTTGTCGCTCTTTTTTCTTCTGGGCAAAAATATTCTTATAAACAGACATGCCACCATCAATTATATTTGAGACTGTAATGAACGATTCATCAAAGGGTCTCGTTCCTGAGCTGCCGCTGAAGCTCATTGGCCGTTCTCATCATTGTTGCTAAGCGACCAACGTTATTGACACACAGGAAGTGAAGAAGCGGGGAGACTGTTTAGCCAATAAGAATGCAGAACACGATGCACAATGCAAATCCGTGAAGCAGCGAGACGTGAAAGGTGAACCACGTTACAGAGAGGGATTACTGTACCTTGTAGCCCATTGGGTTGCCAGGTGACGGGTCCCAGTTCAGACGGATGTTTCTAGGTCCGGTCGCTTTGGCCTTGAGATTACCCGGGGGCAGAAGGTGACCGCCAGGGGAGGTGGCCATATTATTGATGAAGCCTTTCTGTTGCATCATTGCTATTTCTGGAGATCTTGGACCTGGAAGAAATGGAGGAAGGTCAGCGTTTGCTCCATAAATGGCACATTGATGACATATTTGCTGTGGTATTCAGGCGGTACTGCGTCCTACCTCCTTCGGTGACATTGACAATGGTGGCCCTCCTCTCTCCAATGGAAGCGTTGTTGCTTGGGTCCAACAGCTCCAGGTTGAAGGTCTCTGGCTGGATCGGTCCAGGGTGGGCTTTTGGGTCGATCACAATGTTCTTTTCCGTCTCTCCGGGACCAAACTTCAGAAGGCCAGAGAGGTCGAAGCGCTGAGCCTTTTTGGTGCACCACTTCACTGTGGCAGGAATGTCCTGGTTGCGAGTCCGCACCACAGGGATGGTGTAGGTTGGATCGGACGTGGTGAAGTTCTGGGTGCCCTTCTTGAACATCATCACACTCGGTTCTGGATAAAGGAAAAGCGTGAGACGCGACCGTAAACCACCAACGCTTCAGCTGGGAACACGACTTGAAATCAGTCTGATCAAAAAAACACTTCTGCATTCAAATCACCTGGTTGGTCAGAGATGGTGACGGTGGTTCTTGGGTAGCGTCCCAGCTTTGCGCCTTGGCGTGGGTTACTGAGGTCCATGACAAACTGTTTGACCTGTTTATCCTCTAACAAGCCATCTTTCTCGCTCAGCTCTAGCAGGCGGACAGGGACCGTCTTCTGGGTCTCACCGGGACCGTAGGTCAGGTCTCCTTCCACCGTCACGTAGTCCTGAAATCCAGCAAGGATGAAGAATGACCTAATACCGTCTCATCATTACAAACTAGTCATAGATACCCATCTCGGGACACCTCCATATAGCCTACAAATATTAGTGCTGTCAAGCGATTAAAACATTTTTGCGATTAATTAGGATCTGTAATTAATTAATCTAATTAATCTCTTTTTTAATCTCAGCTAAAAATTTCAGAGAAAAGCCCTCAACTTTCCTTTAAATTCATTACATTATTGTGGCAGATCAAAACATTGATATATATAATAAAAAAAAGTGGCTTTATAAAGTAATTTATTTCTATTTTTAACAGACTTGAACAGATGCAGTCCTAGCCATTTACATGCTCTCCTCGAGTCTAGTTCAGGGAAGAGCGTTGCTGTGGCAACATCGTTGCTGTGGCAACATCGTTGCTGCTAACGTTAGCTGTGGCTGCCCACGTGACCGGGTGCTTTGCGTTTATGTGGCTAAACTTGAGCTGCTTCGGTGGTGAGCAAAGTCTTTTCCAGCATTGATAAATCTACCTTTATCAATGGTGCCGTCGGGTCGTTTTAGAAATGTATGTTCCCCATTCACCAGACCGACAACTTTCACCTGCTCCTCTATTTTCACCTCTCTTCTCCGTTCCTCCCCCACCTGTCCAGCTACAACGGGACTAGTCTACCAGCGCAGCTAACCACGCCCACACACAGGGACAGCCAATCAGTGTCCACTTCAAGGTGTGACGGACCATTGTTTTTCGCCCCTAACAACTCATCCAGAAGCCCACCACACAAACACAGATTTCATAATAAAGGCAACTTGCAAACAGAAAAAGATTAAAAAATAGATTAAGCGATTAAAAAACATAACGCGCTAAATATGCCTGTAATTTATTAATTGCAATTAACGTGCTAATTTGACACCCCTAATTACAATGCTGCAAATTTAGGACACATTTATTCTTAGATTATAGACAATCATTTTGGTTGGAGTTGTTTGATACGCTGGGGAGGGTTTTGGGTAGCACAATTGATCCCGACCCCGTCACGGTCCTCTACTCTCAGTGTGTCGAGTACCACGACACACTGGGATGCCTAACACTGCGAAACGAGTTATAGCCTTCACAACTTTACTCGCTAGAAGGCTCATCCTCCTCAAATGGACACATATGCTTCCGCCCACACACAATAGGTGGATACATGAAATCCTATACTGCATTAAGCTGGAGAAGATTAGGTTCTCCCGTCGGGGTTCCTTGGAAGCCTTTAACAAAACTTGGCAACCTTTTGTTGACCACATTCACTCACTCAGCATTGATGAAGAACCTCAGGACCAATTAGAAAAGCTGTGAGCAGAATAACCCCCCCACCCACCCCCCCTCCCCCTTCCCCGAGTAAATGAGTGTGTTTGTATGTATGTGTATTTTTGTATATACGTAATGTCTGTGTCTGGGATGGATTATTGCTTATTTATCCCCCGTCTTTTTTTATTTTTTATTTTTATTTTTTTATTTATCATTTCTCGAGTGGAACCTAGATCCAACTCTAATATGCCAATTGCACAACGTCAATACTTTGAGTTCTCGTGTCTTATTCTGTTACGCTTTGTCTTGGGTTCCGTCCGTCTCTGTTTGTATGTCTATTTGTTTTTATTTGTCGTGTATTTAAAAAAAAAAAACAAAAAAAAACGCAGACCACTGTAAGTACCACCTGTAAAACTGTATCATCTCAATATGTGAATTCCTAATAAACAAAGTTGGGAAAAAAAAATAAAAAAGATTATAGACAATCATAATACGGAGTAAAGCTGTGACCTGCTCTAAGATGGATGTTTGAGATATTCACATATCACAGCAGGGGTGACAGGGTTTTTGGGCGGTTCCTGGACAGCAGGTTTCATTTCCAAAACACTGTTTAGGTTTAGACACTGAAGCACGTGGAAAAAAAAAAGAAGAAGAAAATGGCAAGAAAATGAGATTTAAAAACAGGAAACACTTAAGCCCTCAATCAACATCCAGAAAGGTTGCCAGTCCTTCACAGGCTCAACACTCAACCGTGCGCTTACATTCTCAGCCATTTCAGAATCACTAACAGACACTTCTAAGGATTGTGGGAAGAAACTGGAGCACAAGTATGAATCCTGAACAGACACATGAAGAAGATTCAAGCTCATCTCGCTAATTTGACACCTCTAATAAATCTAGAGTGGGGCTTAGCGTACCTTCTTGTCCTTGGCAGTGAGATCTCGTGAACGGTAGGTGACCTGTGTGCGTCCGTCCTCAATGATCTCTCTGCTGATCGGGATGTTGGCCACTCCATCCTGTCTGCTGTAAAAGTACGCCGGTTGAAGGAATGAGAAGACGCTGCTGGCTGAAGAGAGCAAAGAGGAAGGGAACGAGGATGATAGCGGGGGTCAACTCCAGCCTTTAGATTTATACTGTATATTCCGGCTGAACTGGATTTGATCAGGTTTCTCACCATGCTCTTTGATGATGGTGATGTCGACCAAGCGTTTTCCGATCTCAGCGATGCCCAGGGGCACATCCGTGGCTTCCACCTGCAGCTGCTTCTTGTCATCATCTTCATCCTTGACGAAGAGCGGGACGTGGACGTCCAGTGACTCCACGCCCTCCTGGAACTCGATGGCTCCCGTGGCCTCTGCAGTGGAGGACCGGGGTCTCATGAACATTTACGCCAGCAGACACAAGAAAAACATCCGTACGCTAGGGCTGTTCGATTTTGCCCAAAAATAAAATCTCGATTTTTTTCTCTCAAAATCCGATTTTCGATTACGATTATTTTGTGAATTGACAAAAGGCAAAGAAATGATTTCAAATATGCTGTTTTTTTATTGAACATTTGCCCCATTGGGCTTTAAGTGCAAACTTTGCTCTTATTAAACCAAAAATGAATGAATAAAGTGCAAAACTCTGTAAAATAAGTTGAAAAAAGGTTTTAAAAAATATAATAAAATATAAAGTTTTATCTCTGAAAAAAAAAGAAAAAAAAATCAGCACTTGCAAACATACAGTAAGTTATATTTCCAATTAAATAAAACAAGACATTTTCTAATTAAACTAAACTGGGTCTTTGCATGCAAAAAATAATGCAACCCATGAAGGAGGTAGAGGTGTGTAATGTCAGTCATTACATTTGCTATTCACATTTGCAAGTTTTTTGCAAGGAACACGAGCCGGTCTACCGCATCTGGCTTGAGGGATGCCCGGTGGCATGTTACAACGCCCCCTCCTACACTAAAGAGCCTCTCCCATGGGGCACTTGTCGCAGGTATTGAGAGGTATTTCCATCAATCATTAATATGGTATCAATCATTAATATGTGTGCAGACAAGGTTATATAAAAAAAAAAAAAAAAAAAAAAAAAAGCGAAAAATCGATTTTACGATTTTCAAGTTTTAACATCGTTCTAATTACATAATCGCGATTACCATTTAAAATCGATTAATCGAACAGCCCTACCGTACGCTTAGAGCGTGTGACTGCGTACCTCTGTCTGAGGCTACGGTGTAGTAGCCCGGCACCACTTTGAGGTCATGGAAGTTGCCCGACTGGACATTCTTCTCCGTGAGTTTGACTATATCTGGGTATCTGCTGTAAGGCGCAGGTAAGACCGTGTCCATGATGACGTAGTCCTGCCTGAGGGAGCGGAGAGGGGTCAGTGAAGTTAGACATGCATGACCTAAAGACAACAAACTCATGGATCGTATCAGTCAGAAAGTTACCTTTTGCCTGCATTTCTCTGCGTTCTGAAAAAACCAACATAGGCATCAATTTGTGAGAGAACAGACATAATATTTGCAGTTTTGACCACAAGAAGAAGACATTCGATGACCGTTACCTGAACGATGTCTGTTGCACCATCTGTGCGCCGGGAATGTTCTTATACACTTGATTTAGCTGAATGGAAGGAAAAACACATCGCTCTGTGATTTAGTCATCGTTTTTACAAACACAAAAGAAAGAAAACAAAAACAAACTAACTCACATTATCAGCCACTTCCCTGCGGAGTTGTTCACCATCTCTGGATTCAGCGTGAGTTAAGTTCTCAGAGAACAGTCTGTTTAGTCGAAGGGAGATGGGGAACTGGACTGGAAATTATTAAAAAAAAGAAAAGCACATGTTACATATGTCGTTTCTTACACAAATGGGCTTTAAATTAAAAAGCTAACACTCACTTATCTCCTTAGGGTTCGGCTTGATCAGAGCCTGAGGGTGATTGGGTCCGCGGTGCACGTTGTCTTTGACCTTCCAGCGGACCACATCGGTTCCTTTGGGCGGGCCGGCTCTCACCATTGGTGTATCCAAATGGTCTGAGGTGAGCAGAGACTTACGAAGCAAATACTCGTCTTCCTTGAAGCCAACTGTGCGACCTGGAGGGACGACAGCGCAAGGTTACTCATATCCCACACGGTTTCAGGGGGGAGGAGATGAGGCACCATCAAATGTCAAACATCTTACCCCTCCTACAGCAAGGCAGCAGGGCAAGGCAGCTCTGTGTGGTGGGGGAAACAGAAGCTCTTAGATCAGCTGTTAAGTAGAAATCCAAACTTGAATGGGTCTAAAGTTAAACGCGCCCGTGTGTACCTGCCAGCAGCTTTTGCAGCAGGCGCAGTACTTCCAGCAGCAGAGCAGGAGGAGCGCCAGGAGTAACAGGAGGAACAGGAGGAGGGGCAGCAACCACAGGAGACTTGCAGCTGGACAGTCTGACGAGCAAACACAAGACAGACGGATATTAAACAATGATACGAGGACATGCTTCTGGAAAACTAACTTCAATGGCTTCACTTCCATTCAGTGGTTTTAAGCTTTAAAGAATGAAGCAAGGCTCCGGGATTATTTGTGTAGCACATTTCACGAACAAGACAATTCAAACTGCTTTACAGAAAAGATCTTTCCTAAAACACACTTTTCACTCCAGACTAGTTTGATTTTTATGTTTTTCTCAACTTCTGACCGGACCAACAACACCTCCTCTGCAATACAATGGCCCCACGATTTAGTTCGGCAAGGCTTGATGTCATGTCATTCAAAGTGAATCGACAGCAGTGGCGTCGACGCATGCGCACGTGTAGGCGAGGGGTAACGGCTTCAAGCCATGTCCACACTAATGAAATCGCAGTGTAATTCCACCACCAAACACTAGGGGGCATGCAGGTGCAGCACTTCTTTTTGTTTACTTTCTTTATGGAGCAGCTGGTGGCGATGCGTCTTACCTCAAGTCGCATTGACTACTGTAATGCCCTGATTTCTGGTCTTCCAACTTTGTGTTCAATTTTATTGTTTAAAAAAAAAAGTTCTAGATGAATAAACGTTTGATTTGTTTGAATGTGGTCTTTCAGCTCGATGCCAGTCGCCAATAAAACCTGAGAAGGAAGCACTTTTACCCCAAAATACCTCTGTATATAATTTAAAAAAGATGCATGTACAATAAAAAAAAAATGTAAAAAACTAAATAAATAAAAAAAATGATAAAATTACCCAGTGTATTGATAATGATACAAAAAATATATAATTTACAAACTGTATACCGGGAAATTGAGAGCGTTTTTAAATTCAATGTATAATAAAAACTTTGCATTATGTCATATGAAAAGGCATTAAAGGGTTAACAACAATATAAACGTTGAGCATGCTCGGTCTTATCTTACATCTTATAAAACATCTTATCAAACACCGGCGGCCCGAAGGTAACTTATAGGATTGTGTTAAACTGAATTTCAATAAGTTATTTTAGCAGTTTAACACACCAGTAATTCATGTTGTCCCTCTTTTGAGCAGTGATTAGAACTGTATGATCCTGTAGTCTCCACAAAGCAAACATCAGACTGAGAAAAGAGCGTTTAAATCTCTATATCACACAAAAGGGATCTTTTCAAGCATTGAGGTCTTTTCAGAAATAAGACATCAGTTGTTGTGATATCAATCCAGCTTACCTTTCTTTTCCAGCATCTGGATCAGCAGCTCTTTAACTGTGGGATCTTTGTCCGTCTCCACAGTGTAGCGGTACGTGCAGTCGTCGTCTTCGTCACGGAAACTGCACGAATCAAGCACTTTTTCCCCTGAAATAACATACATGTAAAGACACATATATATCACTAAATGTCTTTAATTATTTAAAAAATGGCTGATCTTGCTGCAGGTGCTTACGCTCTTTGAGTTCATCCACCATCACAACTCTGAAGGGGCACTTGTTGCACACTTCTTCATCCTTCTTCTCGCCCGTCTTCCACGCCTTACACTGGGCGCAACTCCTCGTGCTCTCACACACTCCTAATTGGTACTAGACGGGATTCACAAACGTCAGAAGAAAGTCAGAGAAGACCAAGCAGACATGCTTGAATTACAGTGATCCCCGTACTCCTGGATACGTTGCAGAAGTATATAACATATCTATCCACACCTGAAAGTTTGGCTCGCAGGTTGAAGACAGCTCGATACCGGAGTCTGGACACGTGCAGCGGCCGCACACGCATTGACCTCGCCCGCTGCAGATCCCCTGATGCACATAAGGACCCAGTCAGGCATCGGACTGTATTAAAGATTCAATAGTGATTGTTTTCACAAAAACACCTTTGTTTCTGCTCACCCCCTTGCTGTCCACACAGGTCTGGTTGCTCTTGGGACAGTCGCAGGCGTTGCCCTCCCAACCCTCGGTACAGGCGCACTGGCCCATGACGCAAGAGCCACGATCTGACAAAACAAGATTTGAAGATTTTAAAGTTTTGCTTTCGAGGCAGCAAATGTATTCTGAGCAGATAAACTGACATCGATAACCAATAACATCATCATATTAATAAACTGGAGGAAACGTTAATGTTTTACTGAGGAACACTTAGTCAGATTTCATTCAAAGAAACTTCTGATTAAGTTTATTAAGTTGGACATATGAGGCTCAATGGAGATTGACTCATTTTTAGAGACACCAACTAGTGGTTGTTTAAGGAAGAGCACCAATACAATTTCTAGCGATGCTTTGGCAAGCTGGATGAAATCCTCTTTTTTACCAGTGGTGGACAGTAACGGAGTAAATTTACTTGAGTACTGTACTTAAGTACATATCCAGAGGATTTGTACTTTACTTGAGTATTAGATTTCTTTGGTACTTATTACTCTTACTTGAATACATTTCCAAGACAAATATTTTTACTTTTACTCGAGTAAATTTCTAGGAAGGCTGAAAAGTACTCGTTACTTTCAGGTCTGCTCTGTTTTCTTCTTCCCTAAAATCCTATTTTTAGACGGATATTGGGAGACAGCCAAGACAGACACGGGGAGACAGTTTGTTATGCTCTATATTGCTATATTGTACTGGTACATGTCCTTCCTGTAAAGTTAAGTGACTTCAACATTGAGTTATTGAAAGCAGAGATGTAGTTTTTTGTAAAGCAGTGGTCTCTGAGGGGGATCCAGACTTAGTTGGATGGTGCAGGTTCATTTGGTTTCAGTTCATGATTGTTAATAACCTCTGCATCATCTGCTGTGCTCTTATGATCCCATTCATTTGATTTGTTTTTGGTGTTTCTGCAGGTTTTATATAACATTGTGGTTCTAAAAGCAGCACATCAGTGCAGCTGGTTTCAAAGAGTTAATTCTCAGAAACAAGAGTTAAAAGATCCTTAAATTAATTTAGAAAAAATATAGTAATTTACTGATGTGGAAAATAAGAAATTTACTCTTACTCTTACTCTTACTTTTACTTAAAGTAAATTTAAAAGCATTTACTTTTGGATACTTAAGTACCTTTAAAAGCAAGTACTTTTCTACTCTTACTCGAGTAATATTTTGACTGAGCTACTTTTACTTGTAACGGAGTAAATTTTGACCAGTAGTATTTGTACTCTTACTCAAGTACTGGGGTCGAGTACTCTGTCCACCTCTGTTTTTTTACACACTCTCTCACTCACAGACCCAACGGTCATAGTTGGTCTTACCGTTGCAGAGGAAACCGCTAACTCTTTGGCACTGGCTCTTGTCGTACTGACAGAAAGGTCCTTCAAACTGATCTGGGTTGTAGCACACACAGGTTCCACATGCCAGACAGTCTCCACGGCCCGAGCAGGGCTGCACAATGCCAGGTGCCATGCACTGGTTGGTGTCCAGGGCTGAAGCACTCGCTGAGCAGTTACAGAAATTACCCAGCCTGAGGGGGAGATGGCGAAGGCGGGTAACAATGAGTATTAAACCTAAGAGGGCCAAGACTATCCATTCTTAAGCAGAGGTGTCAAAATCCATATGTCTTTAAAATCTTTCCTAAGAGTTGATGTAAGTCTTACCAGCCGTCGAAGCACTGGCAACTCCCACACACCAAGTCTCCGTTTCCATGGCATCTATCAGCTTTAGGGAGAGGAGTCTGGAAGAAATGATTAAAAAAAAGATGTGAATATACCATTAATGATGCCAGTGAATAACTACAACTTTCAGTGAAAATCTGCGTACGAAACCTTTTCACAGTCGCAGGTCGGACAGAGGATCGAGGCCTTCACGTTGACGGCAGCATTGAAGGTTGTGGGTTTGACTCTCATTGTTCCCGCTGTATCAGCTGGATCCATCTGACAGACCAGAGTCTCATCAATGGTTCGTTGGGCCTTGAGTCTCATCTTGAAGTTGCCCTGGACAGAATGAACACACACGTTTCAGTCGCATCGCAGGGTAGTTACACTGACATAACATTCATTTCCTGGAGACATTTTCCAACCTAATCAAAGCCACTGGACATATCCAAATCTAACATTTACCCAAATTTTACACCAGAACGTTGTCGATGCGTGCCAAGCATTTAGCTGTATAACCATTTTAGAGACACTACCTAAAAGTTATTCTTCATTTTCTCTGAGTTGGGGAAATGTTTTCGTTGACTATATAAAAAGAAATGATCTTGACAAATTCACCTTCTTAAAGGCACCCTATGTAGCAATACCAAGTTCTGACCACATGGCGGCATCATAACACAAGAAAGTGCATGTGTCAACTCCTGGTGTAAGACACAACAAAGTGCACCTCTAGTGGATCGAAGTGGTATTACCAGATGTGCCAGAATGTCCTGACTTATTAGTACAATATAATTAATGGCTCTTTTGTCAACATAACACATCTCGCTACATCTACATGCCCCCGTGTGGTCAAAAGAGGCATTACTACCTAGTGGTATCATTATGAGGCATTGCCTTTTTATTTCGCCACTTACAATTTCTCCAGGCTTGAAGTCAAAGTCGCCATACTGTGCAACCTTCCCGCTCATGGTCAAGAACTGTGCCTCGAAGGCCTTCGGTCTCTCCTCCGCACGAATGCTGATCTTGGAGCGGATACTCTGGAAGGACACATTGGAGAAGATGAGCACGCTGGGGTTTTGCTTGCTGCTGTGAGACAGAAATTCAAGAATGCGCCAGCAATGCAGACATTTACCTCAAAGGCAGTTTCCATGACCTGCAGGATATTGGATGAGTCTTCCTGAAGCAGACCAACCTCAGCGATGGGGAAATATTTCTGGAGTCTCTGCACAAAGTATAAAAATACATATATAGATATTTGGAGCCTCTAACTCAAACAAAACCTTTAAAAAAATTGCACTATGTTTCCAGTTAAAAGATGAACAATGGCCTTCTAACCTCATAGAACGTGTAGGAGTGGTTGGTCACAGCGAAGATGGGGATGATGTTGTGTTTCCCCAGTAGACGGACCAGTGTGGGTATTGAGGGGTAATCCTGCAGCGTCGCCTTTGTGTAGGTTCCATCCGCGTCCAGGTGGCACTGCTCGTCGTTACGCGGCAGAATGCCCGACAACACGTTGGCGCCGTCTGACTCGTAGTGGAAGGCTGATTCGGTGGAGAAAACTAAGAGGTGCGTGCTGTGTTTGCGCCAGCCGATTTTATCCTAGACAAAGTATACGGTAGTTGATAGGAAGCAAGGATATGGGGGAACAAAGGCAACAAAAAAGGCCTTTGGGAAGTAAAGTGGCCACATGGGGAATCAATCCTGTGTGGTATTTTTACTAACCCCACACACTGCAGCCTGCAAGATGGCATCAAACCCCCCTTCAGGAGCATCCAGGTTCCCAGATATCCTCTCCTTCTGGAGCTCACTGGTGAAGAAGTCCAGATCACTTGTCAGCGTGATGACGTTTTTGAAGGAGAATGGAGGGTCGCTGTCGGGCCATGGCTGGGCGAGTCTGAGGAAGGTGACGATTGGACAAATGAGATCAACAAAGAGGCAAGCACATTTCTTTCCCCTCATCATGTTGCTCTAACCATCTGGTAGACTTTAATCACAGTGTGTCTTATTTTCCATCTTACTTAGAGGGTCTCATGTCAGTCTGGGGCTCGATCACTTTGTCCACAAACTTTCCAAATCCAATGGTATGGTCATGCGACAGCTTTTCCACCAGCACAGCTGCGGGGAAACCCTCGGCATCAGTATTACGCCTTATAAGACTGGAAACACGACACGCCAGCATTGAACATGTGCTCACCCAGCTCTTTGCCCATGTTCTTCAAGTTGCTCAAATCATCCTTCATAGAGTTTGAGAAGTCCATGAGAATATAAAGGTCCAGAGGTCCTTTGGTTGGAGCAAAGACCTCCACGTCCATCATCTTCTCCTCTCCCGGCAGAAACGTCATGCTCACCTGCTGGGGCGACACCTGAGACTGCTGCAAGTTCATGTCGATCTTTTGACTCTGGACAAGGGAGATGGTACAGATGGAGATGGAGTTTTAGTTGAAAACAGTTGTGTACATTTCATGCTAAACTGTCTGAATAAAGAGAGGAGAAACACAGGTGAGGAGGACTTACTTTCTCCACCATCATGCTGCTTTTAGCTGTGATGACAGTCGCAGCACCGCAGCCATGTGCCAGTATGTTGTCATAAAAGTCACAGCGAGGCCCGCTGAAGGTCTGCGGGAACAGGGACATGATCGATTAGTCAGTTCTGCAGTCTTGCTGACTTGGATGTTTGGAGGTGGAATCTGCATTTTTTAAGACAAACTGTACTGACTCTCTACATAAACCTGGAGAACACCCGTCTAGACTCATCTCTCTTGGTTACACTTTTATTTTCTCTCCATCAGTTGTACAGCCATTTCCGTTTTTGAACCATCTTTCTCAGTTGTGCTTTTTTTCCTTTTTAGAGTTGTAATTTTGAAACAAGTGTCAAATAAGCGGCGGGGAGGCGGGACATAGCCAAGACCTAGTAGCTTCAGTGGCTACTGAACGACTCAGCGCTTTATGTCGGCGTCAGACCACCAAAAACTTCACGGTCATATAGAACCAGCAAGCAAGAGTTTAATGCCATCCTCCTTTATCATTCATAATAAAATTAGCATTAATGGTATTAACGTACCTCAGTTGAAGTGGATGTAAAATGCTGAGTCATTCAGCAACCAATGAGCTACTAGATCCCAGCTATGTCCCGCCTTCCAGCTGTAGATTGATGTGGAGCCGATTTGACACTTATTATTCTGGGTTTAGTTTGGTTCCCAGATCTTGCGTTTTGATTCACAGTTAGTTTGCCGTTGAATCGACGCCAGTTACTGGCTTCGTGTGCACTGAAAAGTTTTAACTGGAGAATCATTTTCTCTCCTAAATCCTCTCAGCCCTTAGCATTGAGCTAACCCGACCATAAAAGATCTGCACTTCGCTGCTTTGAACATCAGGTTTCATATTTCATACAGGTTGATGGAGGTCAAGTTAATATATAGGAGTGTTATTAGCTTCAGTGTGAGATGATAAATAAACTGGATTACAGAGAAAGCGTGAATACGCTGTAATAGCATCCACTGCTGACTAGCTCAAAACATAAAACTGGTGGGTTTTTGAAGAACACACTTCTTCCAGTTGTTTGACTACTTAGTAAAACAGGTTGTTTTCAACTTTAACTACAAGCTGTAAATAAATTATTTCCTGTGGCAGCAATGATTCAGCGTCGTTAGCATTAACATTGCGCAAACTTGTGAGTGGGTACATTCGGTATTTCATTTGGTTTAATGGTTTGTTCAGAGGTAATACAAACCAGCTAAGTGGCTGCAAATAAAGAAAACATGGTGTTTAAAGCAGCACATTAGCAGCGGACAGAGCCGCTGGGACTGGTTTTGAACGTGGACGCTGGAGAGGCAGCTGCTTTCTTCTCGAACCAAAACTACATTTGACATTCACTTCTGGGTCAAGCACAGTCCAAGACTGAATCTGCTAGGTGAAACCAGAATGTGCTAGAAAGGGTTTATTTTTCACGAAAGCAACCTACGACAGTTGGCCACCACTTTTGCAACGTGCAGTTCTGTGCTCTCACCTCATCGGGACAGTAGGCGCAGCCTTTCCCCACCTGCAGACACTCCGAGCAGCTTTTGGCCCTGGAGGCGAAGCAGTAGTTGGCTGTCGGGCCCCGGGTGAAGCACGATTCCAGGGAAGAGTGTCAGGGAAGGTCACAGTCACAGAGAAGCAATGAAGTGAGAATTACACCCATGAAGCATAGCTAGAATACCTGTGGTAGCGCTACGCTCACTTTGGCGTGTGTTACTTACTCCAGATGGTGTTTTGAATGAAAACAACAGATAACAGAGCTCTTCTTCAGATACCATAGTTTCAGAAAGCAATATGAGCCGTGTTACTTGTGTAAACTGCTATGTTATTCATACATTTATCACATTTATAAGTAAACTGATAAATGGACCAAAAATCTAGAGTAAATTATTGATTATTTGTCAGTTGTGGTCTTCACCTTCAGCATGACAGCAGGCGAAGAGGACGACGAAAACGCCAATCCCCACCGAGAGATGCCACGTCCATCTCCCCATCTCCTTCCTGCAACCAGAACGAGCACACTGGCTTTTATTAATAGGCAACAACAACAACAACAACAACAACAACAACAACAACAACAACACCGAGATCCACTCAGAAAGCTGGGGGGGGGGGGGGGGGAAAAAAAAAAAAAAAAAAAAAAAGGGATTTAGATCGATCAAAGCTCAAAGAAAGTTAAAACGCCCAGAAGCTGTCCCTTACACTGACAGTAGCTGATAAATCAGTTTCCGAACAAAAGGAAATGTAATATCTAGTCAAAAAAGGGAGTCCAAGGCACTCTTCTTGTGGAAAAATATTAAAAAGCCTTTATTGAAACATGGCTAATAAGTGTAAAAACATGGGAGCAGAGACCCACGCGTTTCGGCGCAAGCCTTCTTCAGGGTACTGCTCAAATTAGGAATTCCTGTTTGAGCAGTACCCTGAAGAAGGCTTGCGCCGAAACGCGTGGGTCTCTGCTCCCATGTTTTTACACTTATTAGCCATGTTACAATAAAGGCTTTTTAATATTTTTCCACAAGAAGAGTGCCTTGGACTCCCTTTTTTGACTAGATAATGTTTTCTTCCCCAACACCAAAGAGCACCTTCAAGATTTTTTCTGAACAATTCCCTGAGCACTTCGGATTTTCTCTTCACTTGATGAAAAGGAAATGTAAATTCTATTCTTAAAAAACAAGCCGACTACCCATGCAGGGATCTTCTTATTGATGGAAGCATCTGATTATTCAGATGATCAATAACTGGGTAGGTCTTCAGCCTGAAATGGCCAGGGAATGTTTCTGGGGAATGTCCATGTGGGAAACACTGAGGTTGGTCCGTTATGCACCGTACTTGTTAACATTGAACATCTGAGGATAAAATCATGAAACTTTTTTTATGGGCACTGAAACTTCCCCGTTCATCGAGCTTGCAACCAGAACTATGTGTGACTAGGTCAAAAGGGGCAATAGGTAGAGCTGGGATCAGCTCTGCAACCGACTCTACTCACTATGCTGTGGTAACCCCACTATGACATAAAAACAGCATCTTGAAAAGAAACTTTAAAACACTTAAAATTCTTAAAAATCACACTTTTCTCCTTTAATTTCAGAGCCAGTTTAGCCATGGCACGGTGTGACAGGGAAAAAACCCATCAAGGGTGGGACCTGGAAATATTCCAGACAGCATGCTGTGTACGCTCTTCACAATAAAACAAATGTCCGGTTTAATGCTGGAAACTTGGACGGAGTTCAGTCTGATAACAGACAAAACAGGGTAACAACTCAAACCTCGGAGGTGGAAAGTGAACAAAGGCCACAGTGTGGCATGAAATGTCTCTGTAGTTGTCTCAGTGGGCAGCTGCAATTTGGAAGCACGAAGAGGAAAAAGAAAAAAAAAACTGATTTGATGATTTTTGCCCTGATGATTTACAACTCTGAGTAGGAATTTCTCCCTCAGGTGAGAAAAAGACCTGTCAAAGTTAAAAACACAGCCTGGAAACGCATGTGAAAGGCCTATGCGAGCTGGAGGCAGGTGTGTGGGAGAAGTCACAGCAGGAGGCGTCACAGGAATCACTGGCCAGAGTGGTTCGAAGCAGGAAATGAACTCACTTTTTTTGGGTCAAAACTCTACTAAAAGAGAGAGATTTGGCTACAACTGAGACAAAAATCGAACAAACACGGGCGGTTTGACACCAGGAGACACAAATTACAGCCTCCAGTCCCGCTTTGCCCTGAAAGAACCATGCAGAGGACTTCTCCACGAGCTCAGAGCTGCAGTTGCTTCTGCACAGACCCTGACGTGCCTGCCAGGTAAACATACCACCCCTGGGTGTGGGTCCAAACCTGTCATGATGTCATCAGTGAGGCGGGGTGGGGTCTTCTTTTGTAACAAGTTTGATAGTCAACAAATTAAAAACATGCCAGCCTTTTTGGTTATCCCTGCATGAGTCCTCAAAAACAAAAAAGTTCAACTAAAACACCAGATTTACTTATTAATTAACGTCTGTGGCAGCAAACAAATCCACTTTATTTCACCTGCAGTGGCTCTTATTGATTAAATTGAATAAATTAAACTCTAAGCTTTCCTTTGCTTCATAAATCATCTAATGCAACATAAAGTTATATAACATGCACTGCACATCTACTTTTCATGCCCAAAGGTTACAGAGATACCAACTGGAATAATAAACAGTTTTAGGGAAAACAGTGATACATTTTTCAAGTGAAGGCCGCTGAAAACAATGCAACCACTGCAAGATTTATGAGCGGATACAATGAGATTACAGATCAAACAAACCTCCGTGTGTGCTCTCGCCCAAGTCCAAGTCCAAAAGTCCAACAATAAATAAGAAAGAAAAGCTATTTCCTTTCTAGGTTGGTATCCACTTGCTTTGAGAGAAAAAAACAAAACCAAAAAGCAACTTTTTCTTCACCCCGTCCGAGTTCAAAGTCTCCTCTGAAAAAGAGGCAGAAAGTTTTCCAGTTTTTTCTTCTTTTGTTTCCTTGTTTCTTCCCTACTGGTCAAATATTGACCCGCCGTCCTCTGAGCTGCTCGGTCAGACGTGCGAGTCCACCGCCGAGAGCAAGTGTTTTTAAGTGTGTGCAGTGGAGAGATACGAGACCCAGTGAGAGTCAGAGCAAATGAGTGGATATGACTGCGAGCGCTGAGACTTGATCCCTCCTTCACCCTCTCAGCATGCACGCACACACTCTCACACACACACACAATAACACGTATAAGATTCCCAACCCAGGTGAGCTGCTCTGATGGACAGAGTCGACTCCCTTCCGCTGTACTTGTGTCCCCCCCCACACCCGTCCCACCCTGTGAAAGTTAAAAGCTCCACACCTTGGTGTGTCAACCCCCCCGCCGCCCCTCCCTGCTGCATTCCAGTCCAGCAGGAGCTCACCTGTGTGGGCTTGAGGCTCTGGAGCCAGGCCCCCCCCCTTCCCGAGCTCCTGGGAGTGGCACCCAGAGCAGAACAGTACCTCCAGGCCATGGGAAACCGCTTTATGACTCATATTTACTCAATCGTGTGCTCACCTACGGGTACATTTTATACCTTGGACATATTCAGCCTTTTCCTGGCTGCAGAACAACTCCAAGTGTTTGGTGGAAAAGCGTACGCCATAGTCACCGTGACACTGAACCCTCACGTGCACTGAGTTCACTGTATACTAATACTAAAGCTTTAACACAAGGGAGGAGAGGATCTTATCAAATTTACAAATTCGGATGAATAAATCCTCAGAGAGCAGAGATGACGGTCCGAGCAACTCTTAGTTCTCGGCAGCGAGTCACTCATCCGTTTGGCATCTTTCTTCACCGTCTTCCAGACGCTTGTTTACGTGTTTTCTGAAGTTAAACTTGTTGTTGTCAGGACTTCTTTTGTTCTCCGGCTGCAGGATTACTTGTGGTTACTTGCAGTTCCCGGATTAAATGGGAGGTGTTGCTTTTACTTTTCCAAACCTTTCTCCTCCAGCAAGACAAACACTTCTGTTGTTCTTAAAATGAAATATCAGATCATACAGATTCATGATCTTTCATTTGTGTTTCCTTTCCAGTCATTATTTATCGCTATTTGCATGTTGCCAAGAGCAAACCTCTAATATTTTTGTTTTCTCATCTCCTTTCATGACTTTTTGTTTTTGTTTTAAACAAACCTTATAAAAGGTTAGCTGAGTTCACCACTGACACTAAACATCAAAGATGAAAACAGTAAAAAAATAAAAAATAAAAAAAGCCGAAGTAAACCGTTTCATCATAGAAGGGCTTTTTAAACAAACAGGGTCCGACTACCTGCTTTAATTATTGTTATTCATTTAATAAGAGCGACTTCATACTGTAGTTTTCATCCGTACTAATGACAGACCAGCCAATATGTCGTTGCATAACATCGGTTCTCTTTCATCGGTTAATAGTTGACTAAGATAATTGCAACACTGATTTTGAGTTCATGGCCTCTGCTTCCATAAAACAGTCTTTTAATATTTGTGACAAAATAGAAGAAGATGCCGTGAAGCCTGTTCCTTTAGTTTGTGCAACATTCATTCATCAGCTTCTACAGATTTATGACAAAGTTACAGTTGGTGTTTTGGTTCCTAAAGAAACATTACACTCCTTACCATCTTATAATAGTTTTAGGGTCATTTTAACTAGAATATGCTACTTTTAAGGAGAAATGTGTAAGATTGTAAGTTAAAATATCTTAAATAACCAAAAAACAGCAAGAGAGTGAGAGGAGATAAATGCAGTCATGCCACAAACATGATGACTGTGTATTTGGCTGCTGAGATATTTGCTAAATAACTATCCCTGGTCCGTCAGTCTTGTAATACGGGTTTCTGCCATGTGTGGCAGTAGCGAGCAACACAGCCACCTCAGAACAGCACAACACGAAGAAGTCGCACGGTTTGTATTTGTACTTGAACCTGTTGTCAGTCATGTAGGAAACCGTCCCCAGGAAGCCGTTTTTAGGAGAGGTAGACAGAAATGGCCAGGATGGCTGAAGGACAGGTCATGGACGGCAAAGAAATTAGTCTCTTTTCTATTCGTCCTTTTCTTTTATGTTGTCATGTCTGTCTTTTTTTACTGCAACACATTTCACCAGTAAAACACGCCACACAGACGTTACAGCAGGCACCAAACTACACACACTGCACCCGTCACTGTCTTGTCTTTCTAGCAGTCTCGTCCTTTCGTGTTTCACTTTGGTGATTTTAGTCCTCTGTCAGAATATAGAAATATTAACAACATATGTTAGACTAGACCAGGGGTCGGCAACCCAAAATGTTGAAAGAGCCGTATTGGACCAAAAACACAAAAAACAAATATGTCTGGAGCCGCAAAAAATGAAAAGTCTTGTATATAAGACTTAGAATGAAGGCAACACATGCTGCATGTTTCTATTATTAGTTATAACTGGGGGAAGATTTATTTGTTCATTATGCACTTCGAGAAAAAAGTCGAAATGTCAAGATTAATGTTGAAGTACAATCTTGAGAAAAAAAGAGTCCTTTAAAACGGGCCGTAAAACACTTTTTTACAAGCAGGCTTTCCCCTGAACTCTTCCCTTGACCCCTTTTATTCACATATTTTTTAAATGTATTTGTTATCTTTTTGCTGCCCACAACTTTTTATCTTACTTAGTAGCTAGGTTTTGTCTTGTTTCTTAGTCTTGTTTTTAGTCTTCTTTGTAAAGCGCTCTGAGATCTGTCGCTTCAGGTGAAAAGCGCTATATAAATTCAAATTATTATTATTATTATTATTATTAAAAGTCGAAATGTTGAGAAAAAAGTCAAAATTTTGTGAAAAAAGTCAAAATGTTGAGATTAATGTTGAAGTACAATCTCGAGAAAAAAGTCGAAATGTCGAGAAAAAAGTCGACATGTTGAGAAAAAAGTCGGAATGTCGAGATTAGAAAGGAAAAAGGAAAAAAGGAAAAAAAAGAGAAAAAAGGAAAAAAAGAAAAAAATGGTCAAACATTTTTGAAAAAGCTCCAGGAGCCACTAGGGCGGCGCTAAAGAGCCGCATGCGGCTCTAGAGCCGCGGGTTGACGACCCCTGGACTAGACTGTCGAAGAGGACCGGTGAAGGACACACACACTCACGCACTTTTAGAAAACTAGCATCTGCTGCAAGTTTAAAATGCATTTATATGTCATGGATAAAGGTTTTTACCAGATCATGGTACGAACCACTAATATATATGTAGACAGAAGTTAAGAAAGATCGAAAGTACGATGGCTAATAATGAAAATATAATACAACCAAACACAATCCAAACCGATGTGATGATGGAGTGTAGTTTAGCGTTTGTGCCATCGCTGTTTATTTAGTACGTTAAACATCGTTATTTCCGGTTAACTCTGATTTGCTAGTCAAGGTCAGCACTCCAATCAGATTGGTCACAGAGGCCGACGGCTAGTGGCTGATTCTACATGTTGGACGACAGCACAGGACACACAAAGCCGACCCAAGTCACCAACTGCGTCCGACGGACGATAATCGGATTGGTGTGTCCCGGCCTTTGATTGGTGGGTGAGCTGCTGCTGGGTTTATTTTCACTAAACATTTTTGTTGGTAAAGTAATTCAAGTTGCTATGGCGACAATTCAAGGCCACGTGTATTGATCCCAAATATGTCCTGCATCCCACAGTAGATTTGACTAATTTCACAATTGCATACCGAAAAAAAAATTTAAAAAAATTGAGGGGTGGAGGAGTTGACTGAGAGACTGTTCGGAAACAGATGGTTTTCGAAATGATGGCAAGAAAAGAAAAACGTATCTGAAAAAAGTTTACTCTTGGTTAGAGATTTAAATTATTTGGCTACTGATTCTGTTTTGTTTTTTACTCGACTGAGTCCGTAGTGACTCAACAAGATCAATTAGTTTTTTTTTTACATTTCACTTTGTTGACTTAATTAAAGTATTATTGACTTGAATTCACTCGAACTGAACCTGCAAGTTGCACATTGACTCAGAGGTGAAAGCGGTTCTGTTCCTCTTGACTGTAACATACCACGCTGGGCAGTCGCGCTCCTAGCAACCAGATCTGCCCTGACACAATGGATGACTCTCTGCAGGAGAACAACACTTCTTCAGAAGCAGCGCTCCCTCCTGTCTGCAGATCTTGGCTGACACTTGAACAGCACGTCCAGTCCAAACAACCCTCTCACCCGCTCAGGAGGAGCCGGACCAGCGCGGCCCCAACACTTCTACTTTATCACTTCAACAAGGGGGAACGTGTGAAAGCTGTGAAGTTAAACCAAAAAGGGATGCCACAACTGCTTATGTGAAACACCAGAAATTAACTTCCATCATGTACAAATAGGAAAGAACTGACAAAAAAAAAAAAAGAGTTGGAATAATCTAAACACAAACAGGAATGACAGCTGGAGCATATTTGACATCAACCATCCGTCCATGACGATGCAGATTTGAACACGAGGAGTTACCTACTCTGAACGAGCTGCTGTGGTGTTGAACTGGACTCATCAGGTGGAACCGAGCACAAAACAAGCCTGTCGGGACACCAGACCGATCCACAGCCGGGAAACAAATAAAAGAACATCTTAAGTTTTTGTTTTCAGAGAGGAATCCCCAGGGGAATGTCTCCACCTACACCCCCACCACCCCCCTGCAGCATTTCAGTCTGGGCCCAGTCTGTGCCCGACTCCAGCCCGGCCCATTTACATGACAAAAACAGCACTTTTTTTTCTGGATCACTGACTTCATTCACTCTTTAGTAATCCCCACTTCTCTCCCCCAGCACCAAGGCTGCTCCGGATCACAACAGCTCAGCCCGGACAGTTCGGACAAGAATCTGACATCTTTCTCACACACACATTAATAGGATTTTAGAGCGGCACAACATTTAATATCACAAAGAAACCTCAGCCTAACAATGTGAAGCTTGTATAAGTACAATAAACACTGAAATAAGGGGATAAAAAGAAGTTTTAATAGCAAAACTGCTGCTGAGCTGCGTACGCACGTCGACTGATGTGTTGGTTCTCTCCCATTACAGAAAGAAAACCTCACAAAACAACTTAAAACTGACAAACGTAGTAAAAGATAAGAATGTTGAAAAGAAATATGTTGAACCTGAATTCAAGGAAAGTCAGAATTTAGTCAGAGGTTACTTGACCCGGAGAAAAAGGGGTTAAGTTGAGCAGGATCCAGAAACCGGAGTGACTCATGCTCAGAGTCTGTTACCGTGGTAACTGACTGGGTGAAGTAAACCTGGTCAGGAGCAGGTTTACTTCCACATGCCGTGAGTTACTTTCCATCTCCTCTCCTTCAAGAAGCCGAAACAAGTTAGATTTCATAATATAAAAGAAAAATGGCATTTTGGAGACATCTGAATGATGACATGTCGCATTTGTGTGACGAAAGTATACCGAGGATCGACATAGATGTTTTAATGCGACAAACCACCCATCAGTTTTGTCACAGTTTGCCTTCATGATTTCTACAAATGTCACCCACACTATGTCCATACTCTACGCAAAATACTTTGGGTTTTTCATTTAACCCGCCATTATTCATTCATAAATGTCCGTTTTCTTATTAATGATGGGATACTGAACATACCATAACTGAATACCTGTTCAGAAATCAAAAACTCAACTTTAGGATGTTTGACTAGTGGTTTGTTGAGCCTGCTTTTTGAAACAGGCCCCACCCACCTACCAACCATCACTTTAACCACTGCAAAAACAGCCCCCCTAGAAATAAGTCTAATATTTCATAAAAGTAGTCAAAATTGTCTTATTTAAAAAATAAATGATATATATATATATATATATATATATATATATATATATATATATATATATATATATATAATTCGTTTTTATATTTGCCAATGGGATAAGAAATATTTTCTTGACGGGAATTCTTAAAATCAGCAAAATAGTCAAAAATAGAAAATTCTTAGAAATGGGTTTTTGCAGGGTTACAACCCTGAAACCCCAAATATCCTACAGATTTGATTCACGTTTCCTCAACATCCTGCACAGGCATGTTTTGTCACGTGAATCAGAGAAAGTCGAGCCCAGCTCAGGACAAGTCGTTCGCTTGGGTGTGGACTCACCAAGGTTCACGCGGCTGCGTTTATTCACACTTCCCTTTATGATGATTACATAAAGTGAATCATTCACAAACATTCCTGCGTACAGGAAACGCACATCCGTCTGGACATGATAGCGTCTTTGTGCTTTTAATCTTTAATCACTTTTCAGGTGTATACTTATTCGCAAATGGCAATCAAGTAACATCATGGCTATGTTGATTATTGTGATTATTGATTATTGTGTCAATCACCTCATCCTGGGTCAGGGGCCCCCCGAGCATTGGAGAATGAAAACTTTACCGAGGGTCTGTGGGAGCCAGGCGTGAACCCCACCTGAGCAGAACATACCAGACTAACGTCTGATGAACTCTGCCAGCGCTGCATTCCAGGCCCTGCAAAAACATGTCGAGTACAAGCAGAACATGAGGATTTGTGCATGCATTCAAACAAAAACCCGACCACTGTTACAGCTCGTGGCCAAAAGCAGGAATGATTCAAGACGCGTGTCATGAATGACTCAGGTCCGAGACTTGAGCTGGGCTAAAAAGGCAGATCAGACTTCCACAGGCCCAAATTCCATCTTTACATTTTGGCCCAATCCCAATTCAACTTCACTCGCCCTTCTTTTCTCCACTCGCCCTTCTTTTCTTCCCTAACCCCTAAAAAAGAAGGGGGAGATTTTAGGGCACTTGAGATCTAGGGCACTTGGCCCAGGTGCCTGTCTCAATTCTCCCCCTACCCCTCGTTTCCATCCCTACCCTGATCAGGAAGCTGAGAGCCAAAAGCTGTTTTAATTTCAGCTGTAGCGCTGTTATGGCACTTTAAGTTTTAATATTTTTTCAGGTATAAAGGTAACCTTTAAGATCCGCAACCGGGACTCAGTTTCGGGATTTCTGTCTGCCGGCTCCGGTGCTTGGGTCCGCGTTAAATCGACGCAGAGCCTACGGCGTAGGTTACGTAACCTACGCCGTAGGCTCTGCGTGGGTGTAACGCGGAACCATAAATCCCTTTACTCTGGCGTGATCTTCGGCAACTTTATCTGAAAGTGTGTAAATTACCCAGATAACAGCTGGATTACTTTGTGGTTTCTGAAGACTATTATATCAGAAACATCCAAAACAAATCTGACGGGTCACAGGATTATTTCTCTCTATTTCTCTGAGACGAGTCTGCCTGTTTGCCCTCGGTCGGCAAGTCAAATCGACGCAGAGCCTACGGCGTAACCTAACAGCCTTTACTCCGGCGCGATCTTAGCGAACAACGGACAAAAAAGGGATTATGTACATTCACTGAGTGAATATTATGAAAGTAAAATATTGGTTTGTAAGGAGAAATGTAATCAAAACGCATTTTTATGCAGAAACTAACTCAAAATATTGATTTTATTCACAAAAAAATAAGAAATGTCCGCCATGTTTTTTTTTTTATTCAGTCCGCAAATGACGACGAAAAGCATTCTGGGAAATTTTCATACCCCCTCGCTCGCCAAGTGAGCATCTGAAATCCCTCGATTTGAAGGGCCTATTCTCAGCCCCTAGCCCTCGTTATGCCCCCTCCCCCTTGGTGAAAAGAGGAATTGGGACACCACTACCTTCACGGGAACGCGCAAAAGTTAGGGTTAGTGAAGAAAACGAGGGCGAGGGGTTCAATTGGGACGCAGCCTTTGTGATTCCAGTCAGGTTTTCACGGTCGTGTCTCAGTCTGAAAGGGCTGTTCTGTGTAGATTGTAGCACAATACAAAATATCTTCATGTTGACAGACTGACGGTTTGCTGCATTTTGACGCGTTGAACAGTCGATGTAATGATAAGTCTGTAAACAGATGCTGAAGTAAAGCACGACTCAGCAGCCTCCTCTGTATATTGAAGCCAGTTCACCACCCTCCGTTTTGGCTTGTTTACATCAGTTTTGTGTGTGCAGGTTACCATAGCAACCACATGGATGAACAATGTGAGATAGGACACACCATTTGGCTCTGACCAACTGGAATATATTACGTAAACAATCACTCATGAAACTGTGATTAGAAGTGATATAATTCAGATGTAGGGTCCGAACCCAACAAAGCTCAAAGGACTGGAACCAACTTAAACGGATGGCAACGTCTATAAAAAAAAAAAAAAAAAGTCTTTGAACCCGACTAAATTTGGCTATTTTTCCCCGACTTCTGGCCTACTGACACTAGAAAGATACCTACCTAGTGAGGTTCCCTTTGATAAAAGCCAGGTTTGGACTTTGAGGTTAGATACAGCGTGAAGTCCATCTGGTGACCAGCTGGTTCTCGTGAGCGAGGAGCCAAAGAAATTCTTCAGTCCATCCTCAGGCCAACGCTGGTGAATGATGCAGGGGAAGAAACACAAACGGCAGGTTTAACAGAAAACAAGGTTCCAAGTAGTGTCCGATTTCATGTCAAGATGATGTCACGTTCTTTGTGAAACTGTGCTCGTCCACCCATCCATCCATCCATCTCCTATTTCAGGGTCCCGGGGATCTATCCTAGCCCTTTGGGGAACACCTTGGACAAACATGGGGGGAAAACTAACTCCGCATGGAGAGGTCCCTACCAGGATTGGAACCAGGAACCTTCTACAGGGTTTATACAGCAATCCTTATGTTACCTTTTTCACTACCTTCAGATTTTTTTTAAAAACTGTCACAACATTAAGTGTTAATCACGGACCTTTTAACATTAATACAGATTTTGAACTATAGAATATAGACTATACAGAACAGATTTATAGATTCATTGATGTTGACCAGATGTTTCACATTTATTTCACTTTGTGAATGACAATAAAATAGACTGATTAAAATGTAAAAGGTAAAAAATACCAATTTAAAAAAAATAATACCTCTGACAGTGAATTTAACACTTTTAATGGCCTTAAATTTGGCAATTTTCGTTTATCACTTTTAAATACTTTTTAAAACCCCGCGGAAACCCTGTTCTAGCTGTGAGGAAACAAGGTTAACTAATGGTGATCGTACAAATAAAAAGAAAAAAATCCAACTGAAAGGGCAACATTTGATCCATTTATTCATTTTAGTCGTTAATACATATGTACAGTTGTAGAAAAAAATTAAAATACCCCGACATCCTTACCTCAGAGGTGTTCACTACACAACGATGGTAGAAAGAACAATGATAAACGCGTCCACGTGTTCAACTATGACATCAAAACTGCTAGAAGAAGCTACACCGTACAAGAAACATGGATGCAAAAATAAACTTCCTCTCACACATTTCCACGAGTCGGTCTGGAACCCTTTTACTTTTTACCTTTGTTAAGTTAGCAGGTTTTGGCAATATATTTTTCTTTAAAAAAAAAGAAGAGAAAAACATGTTTTATGAAACAGATCTGCATGCATCAGCTTTGACGAGGACTTATAGGTCTTTTCACCAAACGGTAAATTTGGCTTTTGGATGCAGAAGTGCTGATACAATCCCAGAGATGAAAGGCAGTTGAGTCTTTTGATTAGTCTGTTTGTCGCAGCGGTCTCCGACATGGACACCGAGTGTCCATCGGTCCAGTCTGTCCACTCTGCATCTAGAGAGTCCAGCGGCACGTCGTCACTCGTGGACCAACATGTGAGCTCTACCTGCTCTTTTTCTTCACTGCTTGGCTTTCTTTAGGATGGTGCCCACTGCGGAGATGACTGTGGTCTTGGTGCCGCTAGCTGTGGTCGTCACGGAGACCACGGCGGGGAGGGTGGCTGTGGTGGTGGTGATGGTGGTGGGCTGGGCCAAAGTGACAGGGATCGCAGAATCCCACTTGCTTTTCCTCTTCTGGGCGTCTGCTGGTGAGAAGAGAGAGAGAGTGAACGAGGTGAACGAGGACGCACCGGGACGCCAGGTGGGGCATCGCTGTTTCTTTTGTCCCCCTTTTAAACCAGATACAGGACTAGGCGCCTGCATCCCTGTGTAACCATGGCAACGTGTCTGATGATTCTGATTGGACTAATGAAGCAGGATAAAACAGAAATGAAGAGAACATAAATAAAGCATAGCGGTGGTGTTAACAACGACACAAGCTGGTCCTTCATACTGACAGCGCAGACAGAAGGGTCGAATATAAATCAGCTGTGATACGTTGCTATGTTGGATTGAGTGACATCTTAAAATGATGCCGGTTGCCTCGTCGCTTCTGAACCAGTGTACTTGAGGTAAACTCCGGAGCCGCTAACGAAAGGCTAATCCCTCTGAGATTACTGAGATTCCCACAGGAATGAGCAGACGTCCCGCCGACCCACATGTGAACACACATGCAGCGTTTGTTCGCACCGTTCCAGATATTTGGAGGAATCAAAACAAAATGCAACAGTAAAAAGGGTCAATTAGGTTTGAAATAAATGCATTTTTGTCTGAAAGCAATATTATAATCTGTTTTTCACTTTTTTCATCCATAATTTAAAAAACAAAAAAGAAAAACATGTATACCTGCTAATTTGATGGCTTACAATCCAATAGTTCTCAAATATATTTTATAAACTTTAACTGTAGAGTGTTTTTTATCAGCAACTACAAGCATTTTGACGTACAACTTACGAGTTTTATACAATAGACTTCTGCCTTTTAGGAAATGTTACCTGCGTTGCCACAGACCCTGAAAGTAAAACAAAAAAAGTGTCCAGATCAGACTGAAACTGAAGGATCGCGCGCCTCATGTATGAAGAATTGTGCAGCTTTCACACTAAAAGATGGCAATCGCCAGAAAGTACGCCCACAAAGAAATGTTCAGATGTATCCGTGCGTAGAACCACTTGGACCGCCTTCATCCTCCCATTTACAATTACGCAAACATATATAAATATGTGGCATCCTTCCACTTTTTGTCCAAATAAAAATGAAAAACATAAAACTTCATGAAATTTGACTGTGGATTTCTGTCGTCCTGATCATTTAAAAAAAAGGCTTAATTTATGTTTTTCAGTTATATGTGATTTTGCTTTATTGTTTGTTTGTAAATCATCAAGTATTCACAAGCGTCAAGAGATATTTTCAAAACCCTCTTGAGTTCAGTAAATTGACGGGGACAACTACTTTCTAGACGGATATTGTCAAATTACGGAGTTTGTGTGGCGGCACGCACAAATACAGGGAAAGCTGATTTTAGTACATCCCTGACGTGTGCGTACGCACCGCTTTGGCAGTGCTGCACTTTACCTGTGGCTGTGGTGGTGGTGCTGCTGCTGGTGGTGGAGGCCGCCGTGCTGGAGGGGTTGTTGCCCTTTTTGGTTCCCGTGACAAACTCAATCTAAAAGAAAAACACAATATCCAAATAACTTAAAATTGCTGGTAAAAGGGAACCTCTCTTAAAGGGGACCCATTATGAAAAACAGGGTTTCTCTTGCTTTAACATATATAAAGTGGTCTCCCCTCAGCCTGCCAACTCAGAGAAGGAGGAAAGCAACCAAATTCTGCAGTGTCTGTACAGCCGCCCGGATGAACCATCCAGTGTGATGTGGTTTCTAAGAGCCGTTCAGATTCTGCTCCCTTTCGTTACGTAACGAAAATGTGATTTACATAGGTTGGCCTCCGATGCATGAAACCACGCCCACAACTAACCCCGCCGGCCGGAGCTTCCGCCATTTTTTCGTAGCGGTGTATCGCGTCATTCGCGTCAGGCAGCCAATCAGCACAGAGCCTCATTATCATAGCCTCCCCGTCCACTCAGAATCCAGCATAGATAATGAGGTTAGAGAATGGGATGATAAAGACATGGCTCAGAGACTGAATTTCTCATTTATTTAGCAAAAAAAATCAAAAGCTTGTTTTTAAGACATTCAAGGCTTGTTTAAAATAGGTATTAGATGCCATAATAGGTCCCCTTTAAAGAAGAGGACGGTCTTTTCTGAATGCATAAACTTCTGCAACTTTCCCCTTGAGGGATAGGGTGGTGTCATGAATCCACACGACTACTGACGGCTGTAAAATCAATCCAGCTCATCACGTTGAAGGGTTTTAAAATGCAGTTTGTGTCATTATATATCTTAGCATCGTCTGGGCCAGTGACATCATGACATCATACCTGGAAGTTGTGCTTATAATGAATGTTTACGACCCCTTTAATCCACAATCTGACCCATCAAGGCAATCGTCACCTTTTGATACAGTTACAACAACAATCAAAAGCTTGTTTTTAAGATATTCAAGGCCTGTTTAAAATAGGTATTAGATGCCATAATAGGTCCCCTTTAAACAACTGGCACAGTTTCGTTTAACAGCCAGCTCAGGGTTTGGTTTGGACTTCATCGTATCCTGGTTACCTGGGAGGATCTTTCAGACATAAACACATCAGTTCAGGTATGGTTTAATGAGTTTCAGCTGCTGGGGTGATGATGCTGTAAGGGATGTGTGTCGGTGTGCGTCAGTTGTCTAATCACAAGTACATCTTCCTAGGAAACAGGAATCCCTTCACATCATTACTTGCTGTGAAGGGATTCAGCCAGAGGCTCAAACTTCTCCTGGAGGTTTGTTTTCACAGAAAAGACGGTGCTAGACCTGAGTGGGCCTGGCTGCGCCGCGCTGGGCTGGGCCTCGGCTGCTGTTACGAGAGCTGAACTTGGCAACGCTGACGTCTTTCTGATGAAGAACGCTGAGTAGAAATTAAGTGCAGCTGGTAAAGACTTGCCCCTGACGCAGAGACACAACACCACTGACAGCACGGTAATCCAGTATTCTTCGCAGGCAACCTCACCTTGGTCCGCTCCTTCTTGGCTTTCTCCAGTTTGTCCATTTCCACTTTCTGTGCTTTTGCTGGAAGGAGAAAAAAAAAACTAATTTAAATACTGACCAGAAAGGTAAAAAAAGAGGCAATAAAATACTAAGAAAGGCGTACCGAGAGCCTCGTAGTAGGAGTCCTCCGACCAGCCATGAGGATCAAACATGTCTTTTGGGTAGTTTGTTCCCAGCTCGTCGATGCCGCAGAACTGAATGAGCTTCTCGTAAATACTGGGAGGGAGAGAGAGTAAGAGTTAGATGAGACAGCTGGACATTTATGCAGATTATATGTATTTTGAGGACGGATACATCACGACTCAGAAAAAAGCTGAGTTGGACTGAGAAAATGCAAAGCTTTGTCAGCTTTATTTCCTTTTCTGAAGACACATCGACGTCTGAACTCTGGATCCGTAACATGCCCCAGAGAAAGTCAGAACCGTAAAGAATGCACCACTTTGGACAAGCAGCAACACTTAAGATGCTCTGGTACCAAGACCGCTAGGAGCAGGTCAGCACCTGGGGCCTCATTTATCAAGCTTGCTTGCGCACAAAACAGGGCTTGAAAGATGCGCACGCCACCTTCTACGCAAAGGTTGGGATCTAAAAAAAAAAAAAAAACTAACCGAAAAATGTGTGGTTTCGCGTTAAAAGGTGTAACGGGGAACCATAAATCAGCCTTAAAGCTTTTAAGCGCACACTTAAAATTCATTATATATATAAAAAAAATCCGTGTCCCTTTACCGTACCTCTTGGTCTCCACCTTCAAATCACACCACTTTTTTTTTTCTGCACCATCTGTCCGTGGCACTCACAACGTTTACAGCTCAGCAACGACGTGCTGCCACTCACTCGCTTTATTTTTGTTAGTGATTAGTGCCACTACTGCGACCACCAAATGTGGTTTTCCTGGCCTCCACCTCATCCACAACATCTCGATCTCAGTCTCCGTGAAATTTAGTGGCACGGTTGCCTGGCTTGACACGTCTCATTCATCCTGACGCACAGCAGAAACAGACTGCAGGAAGCCGGTGCACATGCTCATTTATATGCAAATACAGTCATGAAGTACTTTGCATTGCCCATTCATGGTAAAAAGTGGGCGTGTAGAGGGCGGGATATGAGGCAAATTCACGTGCGCAACCTTCCAGCTGGCCGCCATTTTCGGCTTTTAGTATGAATCCTACGCACTCTTTTATAAATGAGGCCCCAGATCTTTATCCCATTTTACCTTTTAAATCGCATTAAATTCTCTGTTGGGATCAATCAGGACTGAGGGTATGCTTTTCCTGCACCTATGAGAATATCGTTTTTGCATTAACATTTCTGCAAAGGAAATGAAATGTTAGACGGAGATGTCGCTCTAAGAGTTCTTTCCAGTTTTAAATCAGCAGAAACAACTTAAGGGAACCCACTAAGCTAAAAATCTGGAAGTTCCTTTGTGCTGCGTACGTGTAAATTGCGACCCCCGTTTGAATAAATGCTTCCGCCCGTGAAGGTCCATCCCAGATTCCTACGAGGCCACGGACGTTAGCCTCTGTACAAGATCAACACAAGGCTGCTTCTTTTGCACAATAAAGTTTAAGTAAACATTCTTGAATGTGGCTCTGTTTGTAGTCCGTAGCAAAGGTTTCTCAAACTAAGCTTTTGTCCATGTAGTTATTTTAGCTGCTGATGAGACAGTTCTTGATGCACTGAAGGATCAGAGATCACAGCTGTCCAGCTCTTGTTGCTTACGCTCTTAAATTCCTCCACATTTCTTGAGAACAGCTAAAGCTAAAATTCACACTGAGATGAGAAAGATGCCAATTCTGTCCACTCTTTCTTTAAGAAATGTGTACTTTAAACATTTTCTACAGACATTAAGTGAGCGGAGATCTTTGGTTTAATGCTCCCCAAGGACCTGCATCAAGACTTGAGTCGTCATGAGGATGATCTGATGACATCACCCGTTTTAAATATAATTTCCTACCATCCCAACTTTTCTGGAACCTGCTGCAGGCCTTAAATAAATTAAATAAAATAATAATTAGAAAAAAAATAAATAAAAAATATCGATGGATATGAAGAAATGTAAAGAGTCTGATTGAAAAAAACAACATTAAACATTTTGACTTCACATCATTTGTAATGAAATCAGAGTCAAAGTAAATGTTAGAATCAGTTTTAAGAAAAACTGTTCAATTTTTTGTAGAGTGCTTAGTGTCAGGCGTGTGTATTTGCAAGTGTGTGCGACAGAGAGCGTGCACACTGGCTTGGTTGTGCTCTCCAGCTGAGCTGCATACCTTGGGTTTCTAAATTCTTTCTTTTTCTGGATGAGGGTGTTTGTGTCAAAATCTCCATGGAGCTTCCTCTCGTACAGTTTGTGGATCTTCTCCTGTTACAAAACAAACAAATCAATTAACGGAAAGCAAACAAACGGACACCTCTGCGCGGCTTCCGAGGCGCTCCCCACTTGGCAGGACACCCGGCGGCCCCTCATCTATTTTCTGCTGCCCGTCCGCGACCAGGTGGCAGCGTGAACTTAGACATCTCATCTGCTCCGACCGGGTGGGAGTCGGCGTGAATGGGGCCATTGTGTAAGACGTTTCTGATACTCCGGAGAAAAATTTGACAACCAGGTTCAACTCGGCCGCAGAGAGCTGGCAGATGTGTCCTCGGCCTCCGTGGCGATACAGGAGGATAAAAATGGAACGAGGTACGAGAAAGGACTGGCCTGCTGCGACATGTTCTCATCATCTAGCCATCTGTCTTTTCCTAACCAACTACATACATACTGACACTTCAGATGTCTAGTCGATTAAAGCCAGCGTGGTCGAAAAACCAAACATGGTGATGTTGCATGGTTAGTTTGGGATCTAGATCTTATTTACTGCAAAAAACAAAAACAAAAAAACTCTGGGGTTTAAAACTGATTTAGTGGGGAAAAATGTCATGTTGCAACCAGGACTACAAATATTCAACGGGGCAGGGAACATTTACCCATTACAAAATGATGGATTAAGCATTTTTAAAGCTTATCCCATAAAATAGCAACAAACAAACTATTTCCATCTGAACTGTGATTGTAACTGCTCCCACGGAAGTAGCACGATAAAAAGCAGCGACATGTGGACTTCATCCTTCCTCCTCCACATGAGGTTTGTGGTGCTCTTACTACGTCATACCACCTTTACCTCTGACAATCCCACCCTGTCGTAGCCATCAGAACTTTAAAATAACCGACGTCAGTCTGTTTTATAAGCTAGTGCACGTTAAACTTCAGCCTGAGCTCAGAAAGCTGGCAGCAGAGTGTTGGCTCCTAATCCCCACGCCGCCGCATGATTGTGAAACGCTCCACAAAACGGATACAGACCAGATATGGTGAAGTGATGGAGCTAATGGGCCTGTTTACTGTGAATACTTAATACTTGCGAAATACAGTTGAACTGCTTTGTGATGGGAGGGTGACCTGAGGGCAGGGGTATCACGGTTGTTCTGGTGGGGCTGAATCATCACTTCTTCATCTTACAGATGTGGGAGTGTCGGGCCTGGGGCGAACTGCTAAGCAGCACACTTACCGAGTCAGCTGTGTGTCCTGACCTGCCTTAACTCCTCGCCACGAAAAAACTAAACAACAAACCCTAACACACGGCAGAAAGGCAGAGGAGCTGCGCTGCCGATACCAAGCCAACGGAAGATGAGACTGTTCTGCCATAATTACAGGAGCACGATTTATGCAGCCGCAAGAAAACCATTTCTGACTCCGGAGGGAACAATTAGAACCGCTAAACCTTTCATTTTACACAAAGAAAAGATAATTTCGAGTACATCAAAACCTAAGTCTTCATCATAGATTCATCTACCCGTGAAACCTATGCCAGTGGCAACTTTTCATCTTCTTAACGGGATAAATTCAGTCTCAAGCTAACAGAGACTTCAAGGACGATTTGAAGCTCATAAAACAATCTGCGCTCGCCACACCCCCGGTCTGATTATCAGATATTATACCTGTTTACACCAGAACAGCAGCAGGTTATTGGTGTTATGTTGTGTTTCATGAGACACGCGTATGGCTGAATGCAGATGTGACATCAGGGTACCTGTAGCTGGCTGGAGCAGCGTCCGGGAGGTTCGGGTGGGATCCTGATTTCATCGGGTGACATGTTCCTCACCTTCTCCGAGAACAGAGCTGGCAAGACAGAAGGATAAACATGAGGCCTTGGATTTCTTTCACTCCTGTGACTTGTCTTCTTTTGCTTTGCGTTTCTTTACATGCACAGACATTAGTGCAAGTGGCTAATCAAACCCACGAGATGACAGAGCAGCAGAAAGAGTGACAGAGGTGTTCACCAAGTAGCAAACTCTTGGTGGTAAACTAAGCAAACACCAATGGGAAATTCCTAAGCATCCTGGTCCAAGTTTTACGGGTGCACCGGTGGGTTTTAAGAAGCAGTGTGGTATGAAGCGTGCACATCCCAGCTAGGGAGTGGCTGTTGGGGCTTGCATCTACAAGGGAGGCGCCCTTCCCTCCCTTTGGTCCCTAGTTTTGCTTTCTTTGCTACTTCTCTGACTAGAAGCCAGGCATTCCTCAGTGTCACGCCTATATCTCAATCAGACGGATCGTCTGTACTTTCATTTAGGGTTGTCATCCAGACTGTAACTGCTGCAAGATGTGTGCAAACCTGCAGATGCGGGAGCTCGTGCCTGTAAAGAACAGGGGACGGGTAACAGCTTGACCTGACATGAGAGGATTTCTTTTTTTCTCTAAATGCTGACTTAGGCTTATTGAACAAAACTGAGGAGGAAAATTCCAGCAGGTCATTGGCTCCGCCGTTACGTCAAACACTCGCTTGAAGCTACAGTTTTGAATCCTACCTCAAAATATATTTTCAACAAACCTCAGGAAATGCGGAAGTCGTTAGTTGGAGTGACATAACCGTCTCAGATCTGCACCTTATGCTGCTTAACCTCACATAAACATCACAGAGCTCCTGCATGTGCGGCTGTGCAGAAATCAAGTCCTGTAGTGTGATATTGCTCACTTTCTCCAGTGGTTTCCAGCTGTTTTTCTCAGTCTGCTAATTAAATGGAGACAACTGTGGACAGTGACTTACCACACTGATGATATGGCTGGAAAGTTCAGAGCAGGAGCAGCCCCTCCCTTTCCTTGAACAGATATGGTGAACAGTGTGTTGTTTTTGCTGACTAAGCATCAGCATGGTGCCAAGCACATAATTATGTGGGTTTATTTAGATTTTTAAAGTGAAAAGCACCATTATATGAATATTGATGCAGTAACAAGTCTTCACACCCAACGTTATAAAAACGGTGAATAAACCGTAGCCTCCAACGATAAAAAACCTGACACAACAAGTCTTATGACTCACAGGCTTTAGGTGGCAGCTTCATTAAACTCTCTCGCAGACGTTCACACTCTGTCAGAGACACTCCTGCAACAGGAGCTTAGCATCGTAGAAGCTTCCTAATCTTCTCAAAACAACCCGAGATTTACTCGATTACTCTGAAGCGTCGTTGGACAAACTCTTAACTTATTCAGCAAAATAAACCCGGTAAACTCAAAGTCGCAGTGGAAGCTATAATAAATCACAGTTGTGTCATAAATATCCCTGTTTACAATTCAAGTCAGCCTATGAGAAATATTCTTGTTTCGCAGCAGCAGTCAGGAACACCAAGACAGTGGGAAACGGACAGAGAAAAGATTATCTCCAGTTCTTAAATTGCCATCTGTCATCCAAAAAAACAGAAAAGGCCCAGAAACAGAAAGTCACAGTCTGTGCCCTCGGGGTCTTTTTGGACAGGCAGACAATGTCGGTCCCTTCAGCAAACAGACAAAGAGCCATCTTCAGCTTGCTGATGGGAGGCTTTCTGCCAGATGCACCATGACATTTACTGACGGACGAGACGAGTCTACAGCAGGAATGTCAAGGGTCCAGACCAGCCTGTGAGTCACACTGATGGCCGTGGTGGCAGTTTCGGAAATAAAGAATTTCTCTGGTGCATTCCCCCCATCTCTTTTTAGATTTCTATTTATAGCTAAAAAACGTCTCTGGTGATTATGCAGAGACTAAACCTCATTGAAACTCACTACAATTGCTGGTTTTTCTCGTGAAAGGTGTCATGATTAGCTAAAAGCTGGTTTCAGACGATGTGATTTTTGAAGTCGAATGATCATTGGTCTGTTCAGATTACAAGACTCACCGTCTCGCAATCAGGAGTCTTAAAGACAATTCTGTTAAATTATGTGACTGAATGTGGGGGGCTGGGGTGGGGGGCATTGCATAATCTGACAGTGACTCAGTTCCGTGACAGCAGGGTCGCTGGGAGTAGGGGGGCTGAGAGAGTTGCAGCAACTCCTAGTGGCGAAAAGTATGAAACTACAAGACAAGCTAGTGAAATAATTTGTCTGCTTGAATTCAAATTACATTCTGTAATGTACTTTACAGTTTAATTTGACATCATTATTGATTTTGCCGTCAGCGACCCCCAACTCTGACCAACGTCCAGCATCCCTGCCTGATTGGTCTTTAACGTCCCATCATATTAACAAATAACATGCAGAAAATGATCTAAAACCATGCAAAAAAACACACTTGATTGCTTGAAAAAGACAAGCATAAAAGGAAAAGAAAGAACACGATTAAAGGAATGGATTAGCACAGTAGGTATCTGTGTTGAAGGCAGGTAAAAAAAAAAAATGTATAATGAAAGAATAGCAGTTTGCTTGTATTGTGGTTTGGTCATTATTCACATCGCGTCTTGCTTTGATTTTTACTTCATATTTCATTCCTCGTGCCGACTTCACCCAATGCATTGTTCTTTCAATGGCTTTAAAGCAAATAGGGATCCCCAATGACTTTAAATATTTAACATGTTTAATATTTATCTCTATTAGTGAGCATCTTTGATGAATCTTTGAGTTGTTCACACATAAGGATGTAGTCCTAACTCCTAGCTCGTGACCTCATGCTAATGTGCACCTGGCAAATTGGGCCTAAAATCATCAGCTCGAAAGCACTTTTGTGTGCAATTTTCTTCAAAATAATTTTTTTCCTCTATAAGACAACATTTTAACAATTTTAAACATGTTGTAGATGAATAATGAAAGAGGATAAGCAATTGATTGCATAACGTTTGTTGACACCTGCATCCTGCTAATGTCTCACATGGTCCACCATCGGCGTTTATGGTCCAAGATCGGCGTATAAAACACCACTCCCTGCATCACTCATAACCTGTCTCATCTGGCGCTCACATACACACCTGCACAGGTTAATAATTACTCACTAACCACTGCCAGCTGCTTGTTATGCTTTCTTAACTCACCAGTAAGCTGACAAAGAACCTCTTATTCAAACCTGGTGTTGCTTAGTGATTCATTCATTTAACAGACCAACACCCAGCAAATGTGGTCAAACCAAAATCTGCTTTTGGCAACAACTGCAACTTGATTGAAAAAGTGAAATAATTGTATGGTTAAATAATAAGAATGTGGTAATATCGTTAGTAAAACAGCATCGGTTATGCCCTGGTCATTGACACTCCTCCATGATGTGTGGATGGGCATGACTAATATATCTAAGTCCAACTCTTCATATTGGAACAAAAGCCAGACAGAACCAGGAATTCAGGGTTACATCAGTTAACAATGTTTGATAGATAATAAAGTAGATAATATAGTACCGTAGATAAAAAAGAAAAACACACATGGATAGTCCATGTGAAAGTTACCACTCAATGACTGGCCAACTTTACAGCACAGGATATGATGGCCTTCAGCACTGCAGAGACCAGGGTTAGAAGAACTGATGATATCATCCAGTGGCATCGCTCCAGCTGGCACATTATGCAGTTAAGATACAACCTTGCTGATTTTGTGTTTTGTTGATTACTTCTCATCCCCGTACTCTCCATACTATTACAATGTTCTTACGACGTCCTTATGATGTGTTTTTTGTTGCTGTTGCACTTATGCCGACGGCTCTCCACAATCCTGCCATCCGTCCTTCAGTCAGTCCCATCCAGGGTCACAGTGGTCTGCTGGAGCTGATTCCAGCTCTCTTTGGATGAGAGGCCGGGAACTGGACGGGTCACCAGTCCAGGGCCACATGTAGACACACAACCAAACACAGTCACGCCTATGGGAAATTTTTAATCTCCAGTTTTTGGACTGTGGCAGGAAGCCAGAATACCCCGAGAGAAGCCATGCCTGCCAGGATCTGAACCAGGAACCTTCTCGCTCTAAGAGGACAGCAGTGATAACCACAAGCCCCTGTGCTGCCCACTCTAGATCAACTCATGGTGGTGGTATTATTGTTGTTATTATAAAATGTCCAAAGATAGGGTGATATAGTGACTCGTGACCTGTCCAGGACGTGTCCCTGCCTTTCACCAGAAGCATGCTGGGACAGGCTCCAGGAGATCCCTGTGACCCTGAACTGGGATAAGCAGAGATGGGTGGATGGATGGATATATAGTGTGTTGTAGTGAACTGCTAATCCGATAACTGTAACCTTTTCGTTGTGGTTTAATACGACCAATGATGCATCAATCGTTTGTGCATTGGTTGCAATCAGCAGCATTTGATGAAAAGATATTACATGTGGCAGCGATTTGTTTTGAGGACAGTTTGAACGACAGTGAAACGTAACCAGGTGCAGTTGTGCCATACCACTTGTTGTGAGATCACTTCACTGGTGGGTGTTTTGTTCAAAATGATGAATACTCACCAACAAGCTCATTGGGGTCCTTTCTTTCCATTTCTGAGATCTGCAATAAAAAGAAGAGGGAGGAAGGTGAGGGAGAGAAACAGAGACACATGGGATATTAAGCTTTCCAATTAGACGGGATAATCTAATAATCAACGATCTGTGGTGGGTATGAGATATGATTCAAACTAAGCCCTCGTCTTGGGTGTAGTAAAAGCTGGTGAGTTTTACTTGTCCGCAGAACCAAATCTGGTGACAAATGTGTAGCTGGATACAAAAGCTGGGGATCTGAAAAACCTATAAATCACAGATGCCAAAGCAACAGATTAATGGACCCAGGAGAAAAGATTCAACGAAGTAAAAGAAAGTAGAACAGTAAATCGAGGCAGCTTCCAGTGAATGCCTAGTCCCCAAAGGAGGAGGAGTCCTGTACAGCCTCTCAAATATGCCGTCTGTAGCCCTCTGGAAGAAACACGAGTTCAGCACAAAGAAACAGTGCTGTTTTTCACAGGAATCTCCTCGTCGCCTAGCAACCGTATATCAAAGAAATGCCCTGAACCTGCTCAAAGCATGAGGAGGAGGGAGAAAAGACAGAGCGGGAGTGGCAGAGATTACTGGCAAAACTCCAAGCAGAAGACATACAGACAGCTGCCCCCCCCACTTCTAATTTCAGCTGTCTATGCACGGCATCTCCGCCAGTCTATAAATTATAGCACCACATATAGAAATGATGATGAATCATTTGTGTGTTCATATTTTGATCAAAGTTTAGGAAACATTTTAAATAAATACAAAGAAAAATGTGTGAGAAACAGCCTTGGTATCAACAGAGCCCAAGCAACACTAACAGCTTTACCAAGAATAAAAAAAAACTAACTTTCGTCTTGGTGGGATTTTGTTTTTGTAGCCAAGTTAATTGTATTAGACTTCATTTTGTGACTCTTTTCTTAGAAGATATTTCTAAAACAACATTGTATCTGATGAAACTTGTAATTTACACGTCTACGTGCTCGACGTTTTTGTGTTCAGACAATGGGATGAATGTTTCCAAGAATCCCCGATCACCTTGACTGACGTGTTCAGGGACGTGTTCAGACTCTGCATTGGCATTGGCCAGTTCTGAACCGGGCCTACGTGAACTTCATTAATGTTCATCAGCAGTTGTGTTGGATGACATTTATTGTCCTAAACATTGTGAATGTTGTTGCTCCAGGACTTTTTTCTACCCTTCAGGATGTAGAACTTGCTATCTTTGGGTACTTTTTAGCTATTTCTCCATCAAAATCAAGCTGCCTGGTGAATGCTTGTTTTGTGGGCTGTTCTCATCCTAAAGCCCACCTGAGGCAAAAGATGATATCACAGGATGCTGCATTAGACTCATGGTCAAATGAGTTGTTGCCTTGTCATCAGCTCCCACCTGCTGCTCAGCTACCACGCAGGTTTATCATCTGCCTGATCGGTCCCCGGCCTTCACAAGGATATAGTCTCTGATGACTGTTCAATGGTTTTTTTAATCTTTTACTGTGTCTCACACAAAGGCCCAAGATTAGAAATTATACTCCTTTATCTGAGTTCCACAGAACTTGTACTATGAATGTTTAAACCAAACAAACAAGTCAATCAAATAATAAATGAGGCCCAAACATTGGATCAAAACAAGAAGGTGGTGCCAACATTTACAGGCAAGAAAATATGCAACCCCTCTGTTAAATCTTTAGTTGGAAAGGCTATTTTAAAACGAATTAAACTGTAAATCATATAAAACGTGCAATTATGTTTTTACAACTTTCTTGAAAGTGTTTCTGTTCCTAGGGAATAATACTCAACATGCCGGTACGTGTTCTTCGGGAAACCACACGGTGCATGTGTTGCAAAATCAACGCCGTTTACGTTGTCTTTGCTGTTATCTCCCCTTCACGACAAAGAAAACTCATGAAGCAACAACCTCTCAGATTACTATCAGTCAAAGCTTATAAATCAGAGTATCTCGACATCAGATTACTTTTAAAATAATAGACAGAGTGACCTGGACCAAACATCACAGCAGCAAGCTGGCACCCTGTCAAGCTTAGCTCAGCAGCTTGAGTCACTAAATAGGTGTCACCGAAAGCCTGCCGTTTATTCACCAGGCACACATGAACCCACAGCACCATCTAGTGAATAAAGTTGTTTTCAAATACCTCGACATCATCTGCGTCCCTCCCCTCGTCTGATTCGTCCATTTCCTGTAAAAACAAAAACGCAGATGGTTAACACTGGAAGGGTCAAAGAAAAGAAACCAAGATGGCAAAGAACCACGACACCAAACGAAGGAAACCAAAACCATTTGCTCTTGTTCCTTAACTATATAAAATTATGTTTATTGTTCACCACTGAGCACTGTTCAATGTTTTTTTTTGCCACTTTTTGGATTTCTGCTGTCTAAAAGGTAATGGTAGTATGATCAAATTATTATTAGTAGTATTTTTTTTAAATGCTCCATTGTTTTTGTGGACACTTTTCCATGAAACTGTCAGTGTCGTTTACATCATGACATATTAAGCTCTATGAAAACATTAGAGCAGGCATGTCCAATGCTGGTCTTCAAGGGCTGCTGTCCTGTGTGATTTAGATGTCTCTTTGTATCAACACACCTGATTCACATTAATGGATCATGATCAAGTTTGTTAACGATAGTTATTTGTATTATGGTACGCTGCAGCAGGACACGCCCTTTGAGGAGCAGAATTGGACGCCCCCTTGACCTAAGGAGATGTCCAAACCACCCTCAAATGGCTCCTTCCAATGTGGAGAAGCAGTAAGTCTCCTCCGAGCTCTAATATCCAAACTTCTCACCCAATCTGTAGGAAGAGTTGGACATCCCTGCATTAGAGGCTTAAGTTTAATACTGTTGCTGCTATGCAACCGTACACATAATTTATGCACTGGACCAGAGAAAAAAAAAAAAACTTGCATCTGTTAGGTGCCATTGCTTGATTACTGACACAAATACAGCTTTTACAGACTTGGAAGATGTAAATAATGATTTCCTCTTACTCACAATACATTTCATTTCAAGTCCTTTGTGGCTTTGTGTATAATGTGTCCTTTTTTCTAAAACTTTTACTTGATTATCTGCACCAAATACATTGATCATGATATTAGTATTGGATATTGAGTCCAATATCATGCAAACAGCTAAATCATGTATTGAATAATGGACTGATCCCCGTGTGCTTTGACTGCAGCAGCAATAGAAAGTACTGTATGTGAACCCCTCCGAACTGACTGGTTTCCTGCATTCATTTGCCATAAAAGCTGATTTGATTTTCATCTACATCTCAGTAATACAATTATTATCATTTCTTTTTAAATTCTTCTATTTTTGTGACTTAAATGAAGATCAGAGAAAATTTTAAGACATTTTTGTGGAAAACCAATGAGTTGTAGAGCTGGATCGGAGTTTTATTTATCAATTTATTTATTTTTTGGCTTCTGCACACCCCACAGCAACATTCATCACTCATTCACTGGCAGCTGTAAAAGTAACCTGAGGTCAGTTCATTTGAGTTGTTAAAAGGATTACGTCGTCACAGAGACCTCATCTTTGTGGCACATTTTAAATCTACTAAGTTGGCAAATAAAGTCCCTCTCAATTTCATTTCTTCCTAGAAAATACTTTTTTTTTCCCCACTGGAAAACAAGTTACTCTTCATCAAAGGTGTAAATGTACTTGCTTTTACACTGTGTGTGTGTGTGTGTGTGTGTGTACCAATGTACGGATGTGTGTGGACAACATACAGTCCTTTGGACTCCTGTCTCTGTGTGCCTTGAAAGAAGCATGTACTGCTCTACGGCACTATGTAACACAAACAACAAAATCAGCTGAGAACTGAAGAGGACACAGAGGTGTTTAAAGATGTTCAAGGAGGTAATGATGTACGAGAAAATTAGAGTTACAGAGCAAGAGTACATCTTATGCCTGATTGGCAGAGACCTAGAATTACCCAGGGGGCATTTAACATTTATGTTACTTTTGAATAAAGAAGAGGATGCGTCTGATCAGAGACGACAGCTAGACTTCAGTGACATGTCACATTTTGACAGGTTAAAAAAAAACAACAACAAATAAAACACTAAAAGCTATATATAGGCCTTTGCTTAAATTGCCATGGTAACAGTAACAGACCTTACGTTGCAGACTAAAGGCTTTGTGAAGTCAGAGAGGCTTTGAGCTTGTGGTTAGACATATCATTCATCTCATCATCGCTCCATCGCTCACAACTTGTTTTTTACTGAGATGTACATGGCATTAAAATGATCTCTGTTTTTACTTAAACAAGGTAGGTCATCTTTACTTTACAGACATTTTACACTTTCCCTGGATTATCATCACGAATATCCTCCGTATTTACTGCAGCTCTCTAGATAATAGCAGTCCCATGTGAACAGGGGATGAAACAGTGTTGGAAAAGTAACGACCTCAACGCCTCTAGAAAACCTCTGTGAGCTAAATACTTCAAACGTTTAAGTGAGGTGTAATACCTCTGATCTCTTCCACACATCAGTGTGAGCAGACACTGGCTGATCTGCAACAACATGGTAAAAGTTGGCAGACTCAATGCTGCCACAAATCCAGATAATGTTCCTGTAAATCTATGGCATCTTATCTATTTCAAATACATAGAAATAATGCTTAGTTGCCGTGTCTCTCATGACTCAGCAGCTAAATGAGGAAAAAAAGAAGCTAAAACGAGAAGTAAATCACAATTTCAAAACTATCCAGGATGACACATTAAGTCCACCCACATTTCATTTACATCCTGAGCAGCTATGAGCAGTCACTTTTCCTCGTAAAATGTTGTTCCCATTAGAAACGGTGTCGACTGCATAGTTGACTCTGCAGGATGTTCACTCTGTATGCATCGCAGCCAAGCGAACTGGAGTTAAGTCAGGCTGTGTCTCCATGGCAATTTGTGGAAAAGTTTGTGAAACACACACCGCATATAATTATTATGCAAGAAGTTTGGCAATTTCATTTTGGAGCAAAGATCATATCTTTGCCTGAAATTTTGGATTTGCCCAAGATTTATGTGTTGTTGTGACATGTTTCCAACTTAAAACTGAACTAGTCTGATGTCTATCTAAAAACCCAGATTTGATACTTTATAAACAAGTTCTTTGCTCTTACAGGTAACTCGGACAATGAGTCATAAATGAGAACAAATGTGTACATTGAAACAGTTAAAGTTTGATTTACAGTATTCTTCAAAGTACAATCAAAACAGCTCAACTATGCAGATGATTACTGGATAACAATCTGATCAATAGTTAATAAATATGTAATAAATATGAGAGGAATTATGTTTAAATGTATCAACAGACTCCTTCATATCAAAAGACAGACATACAAAATAAAAGAAAACTAATTTTTAATATCTGCCTGAATAAACATTTAAACATTGTTAAAGACACCCAGATGATGTGGCTGGGATTTTAAATATCTCTGCTTTACAGTAACAAGTGACCAGTAAATTGCAAAAGAGAAGAAGCTGGTAACAATACAATTGTGCATCTCTTTTGTAAAGACAGAACTATAAAATGGACTGAACAATAAATTTGTCCAATTTGCCACCAAATATGTTGTTCGTGAAATATTCACATATAATAACACAACCACAAAAATGATGATTGTAGCATATTTAGAAGCACTTCGGTCAAAAATTAATTTCTCTTCTCTTTTTTTATACATAAACAACAAACAGTGAAAGTAATTGACTTAATCAAGCTATAAACATAACTCCACTTAAATCATACATGTGAAGGGATTTTGAGACATCTATCCTCAATGTATGTGGCCTATAATGAGAAAATTATACAAATTAAAAAGTCGCTGCACTCCCAGTCTTAAATATTTTATTGTCGAAAGCTTTTGCAGTGTCAAGAACTATCACATTTGTTGACGTCCAGCAGAAAATATCAAACTTCCAAGGCACAACACAGTAAAATTAAAGTGCCCTTTTGTAGAGCATAAATTCAGAACCACATCAGAACCATCTCCAACCAGATATGGTGCAGCCAACCAGGTAAACCTCTGTTTGACTAAGAGCTCAGAAAACACTCATACTCAGTTTACACCAATCATTAAAATCAGAGCTCCCCACAACTGTTTAGACCACTTCAACAAAAGTGGACAGTTTTTCACAAAGAGGACTGAAACTGAGCACTACAAGATTATATGGATAATGTAAACATTGCAGTTAATTCCTCCAGGCAGTGACAGGGACTGTACTGGAGATATTTTACATGTTTTCAAGGAGCCTACAATGTTGAATTCAGAGCTCAAATACTGACCGAGTTGCTCTCTCTGCTGTCTTCATCTCCAGACACTTTGTCTTCAATAGTCTCAGTTCGGTTAAAGTCATCGTCACCGTAGCCGTACACAAGGCTTCCCACATGACCCCCTGGTGATGAATGAACAGAACGAGAAAAACATTAGCAAGAATAAAAAATAAAAAAAGTTATACAGTCTAAAAAGAAAGCAAAAGCTGCATTTGGAGCTCCAGCACCCAGAACTTAAACACAGTCTTTTGCTTCATCCATGGACGTGAGCTGCTGCTCCTCCGCAGCAGTCCTTACCAGAGCGTTGGAGCAGAACAGGAACTGTGCTTCAGCTCTCTTAGCTCAAAATTGGCACCTGTTTGATTAGTACCTTAGGATGCATTTGCTTTGAAACATTCAAATATTTAAGTTTTACTGCTTAAATTGAAAAGTTGCTTGTCCCAGTCAGAGCTGCCACCCCTCCTGCAGGTTCAGTTGCATTCACATAAAAGCTGTTAATGTCTGCGTACATTTCTGTCAAAATGAAACAGTTTCTTCTTTTCTATGTAAGGCTACATACGGTAAGTCTGAATTTACAAACAGTAACACAATTTTAAAGTTATTAAAGTTCGTGAAAACGTGGTGGATATCAAACCTGAGCAGAAGGTTAAAATAAAACAGTAGGAATATAACAAACAATTCATAAAATACTACACTATTTAACCTGGTAATGCACTAATGAACCATCATTTTTGGCCGTAAAAGAAAAAATATATATACTGATTGCAATGGAAGCAAAATAAAACTAATCTTTAATCCAAGAAAATCCACAGTTGAATTCGTGAAAGTGTTTAATAGTAAAAGTAGGAGCATTGCACTGACTGTTAAATAAAACAAAAAAAAACAACCAAAAACAGCTGCTATTTAACAAACTGCTGCTCTTTTTTGTCTCCAATTGGACTGCACATATTCTATTCTTTATACTGTATTCTCATGTTTATAGTCTCAGCATAATTTACTACTTTACTGTATTGTACATATCTTTCATACTGTATATATCCCTCATAGTTTGTCACAGTTTACAAAACTGCTGCTCACTTTGCACACACTGTACCTCATTATTTTATACGACTGTACATTCCACACTTCCTGCTTCTTTGCACTTCTGGTTAGATAATAACTGCATTTCGTTGTCTCAGTACGTATACTCTGTGCAATGACAAAGTTGAATCTAATCTAATTTCTACACACTCGATGAGAAGAGAGTTAAGAGTTATTGAGACTAAACAGTTGTGAGGCTTGAAAAAAACACTTTTAAGTGAAACTAATTGGGGAAAACACTTTAATTTGCTTGTAAGCGTAGAAATTGTTCAGTGATGTTTCCAACAGTAAGACCAGCAATTACATTCATTATTCATTAAGGGGTTTGTGTCTAAACAAGACATTGAAAAACGTATTCATGCATTCATTTTCAGTAGGTTGGATTATTGCAATGGCATCTTTACAGGCCTTAACAAGAAATCAATCAGGCAGCTGCAGCTGATCCAGAACGCTGAGAGTCCTTACAAACACCAGGAAACTGGACCACATCACACCGGTCATGAAATCACTACACTGGCTTCCAGTGAGTCAAAGGATAGAGTTTAAAATCCTACTGCTGGTCTACAAAGCACTGAATGGTCTTGGACCAAAATACATACTTTATCTGTTAGTTCCTATGAAGCTCCCAGACCCCTGAGGTTCATCTGGATCTGGTTTGTTGTGGTTCCAGAACCAGAACCAGCAAGGTGAGGCAGCGTTCAGTTATTCTGCTCCTCACCGGTGGAACAAACTTCCTGTAGATCTGAGGTCTGCTCCAACTGTCAGCTCCTTTAAATCAGGCCTAAAAACATTACTGTTTACTGAAGTGTACTCTTAAATTAAACTTACCTGCTGGACTCTACTGCCCTTACGTTTTAACAACTTCTGCTTTTTATTATTTTACCTCTTTTCTTATCATTTTATTTGTTATTTACTGTTTAATTGTGTCTTGCTGCTTTTAATGTTGATGTAAAGCACTTTAATTACCTTGTGTGTAATTGCCTACATTCCCATCATGCATTGTGCCTACTGTTAAACCTGAGAAGGATATATCTAAATACAAAATACTACAATACAATGTATCTAGGTTCAGTAATGTTATATGTATATATGTTTATGTGCCGCAATTAAACTAATAAATGGTCAAAAACATTACAGTGCAAATCTTCTTCACTTTTATCTCACTTATTAGCTCAGGGCTAACGTTAGCCACCACACGAAATTCTGAGATAAACACACTCACGATGGTTCATAATCGCCGCGACCCACAAACATACCTGATTCCTCTAGGTCGGGGTCGGAATCGGCCTCTGAATCGTCTCCATAAGCTGCTAAAGAGGAAAGTGGGGCACTCTTTTTACCGCTCGCCATCACGTCGCATAAACGCTCTCCGTCGCTCGCCGGACATAGACGTCACAATCCCGCGACTCCCGCCCAGAGGACGATGGGAGATGTGGTTTTCTAACGGCGCCAAAGACTACAAATAGGGATTTTACCTGCGAATCTTGTGGTTGCTGATATCGGGGTACATTTATTTGACATTTTCGTGGTTCTTGAATATGTTTCACTTCTGATTTTAATGTTTTATTCAGTTTTACGTGACTGGTGGAGATATTCAGGTTTATAGGACGTTGTTGGGACATTCATATTTTGAGAATTGTGTACATCACTGGCCCACTCGATCTCAATCATGCACCAACCATTTCACCATTTAATGCTAGATAGATTTATATGCCTACATAATTTGTTCTTTGTGTTTATATTTGTAAATATAGTCTTCCTGTGTAGTCTTAGCATAACTGAAAAGTCTCTCTCTCTCTCTCTCTCTCTCTCTCTCTCTCTCTCTCTCTCTCTCTCTCTCTCTCTCTCTCTCTCTCTCTCTCTCTCTCTCTATATATATATATATATATATATATATATATATATATATATATATATATATATATATATACCGGTATATATATATATACACTGTGTATATATATATATATATATATATATATATATATATATATATATATATATATATATATATATATATATATATATATATATATATATATATATATATATATATATATATATATATATATATATGGGCAGGGTAAGCAATCTCTGGATGACATTAGATTTGTTGATTTTTTAAACAGATCCTCACCAAAACACAAGAACCATCACCTCCCTCCCCCCTTTATTCTTTGTCCCAGAGAAAACACATCATGAAAATGCTTTTTACAGTAAAAACTAAATCAATTGCCTGAGTACATACTCTCCCCCTGTCTGTGACTGGCAGGAGCAATGATTGTTATGGTTTGAGGGGCAGACTGGTCTACTCTATTTTTTTATGTTTATGACAAAAAGTGTTTTGTTTTAGAAAATGCATAAAATCAACTATAAGCTGAATTTCTGGGAAGACACTGACATGCTGTGTAAGGATGGTCCTTAGTTTTTGTTCTGCTTACATTCATTTGGATAGGTCCATCATGACCCTTTTTCTGTAAATCTTGTTTGGATCCTGTTTTAAACTTTTTCACTGATACGCTGGTATTGGACCCTCAACATCATCAAAGAAAAGGATCCCAGCAGAGTCTGTTGTTAGACCTTTATTCTAGAAAGGCTGGGAGAATGGCTCAAAGCTTCTTTCAGATGTTGCTCACCCGTTTAACAAATTTTAATCATCACGTCCTTGCTCAAGGTTCAGGTTTCCAGTAAAAAGGAGTAATAGATAGATAGATAGATAGATAGATAGATAGATAGATAGATAGATAGATAGATAGATAGATAGATAGATAGATAGATAGATAGATAGATAGATAGATAGATAGATAGATAGATAGATAGAAATACTCCTTTATCCCGGCAGCCATCAACATGTTGAATGGAGATCAGTGGAGGAGTTAGCAAGCCTTCAACTGGTGGAGTTGCAATGTGGCCGCAGGCTGCACTTCAGATACTTCATATACCTATTCATTGTCGCTTTCTATTGTTATTTATCGATTTTGAACATTTATTGTTAAGCATTTGCGTCTTCCTGCATGGATGACCAATGTTGTTGATTTTAAGCGAACTGCACCTGAGGTACTTTCACGTATAATAATAATAATAATAATAATAAATTTTATTTGTAAAGCACTTTTCATGAAATAATCTCAAAGTGCTATAACAAAGGGAATACAATCAAGACACATAAAAGACCAAAAGTAAAAAGCATAAAATAATAAAAACATCTAAAAAAGAGCAGGGAAAGCCTTCCTGAACAAAAAAGTTTTAAGCCCCTTTTTAAAGGTGTCCACAGACTGGGGTCGACATAGCTGTTCAGGGAGGGAGTTCCAGATGTGGGGGCAGCGGAGCAGAAAGCTCGGCCGCCCATGGAGCGGAGTCGTGTGCGGGGCTGATAGAGGAGGTTGGTGTTTTGTGAGCGGAGGTTACAGGTGGATGAGTGAGGGGTCAGGAGGTCTTTGAGGTATTGAGGGGCATTGCTGTAGATGCAGAGGTGGGTGATGAGGGCGATCTTGAATTGAATTCTTGAGGTTATGGGAAGCCAGTGTAGGTTCTGGAGGTGTTTGTTGGGGATACCGATGAGCAGGCTGTTACAGTAGTCGAGCCTGGAGGAGATAAGGGCGTGGACGAGTTTTTCTGCATCGGGGAAAGTGAGGAAGGGGCGGAGTTTGGATATGTTTTTTATGTGGAAGAAGCAAGTTTTGTACAGATGTTTGATGTGGTTAACGAAGGTGAGTTGTGTTCAGCTTCACACTGAGGTTGGTAACAGAGGAAGAGAGCAGGATGTCTTGACTGGAGAAAGAGATGGTGGTTATGGGTGATGACTGGACCTGGTGAGGGGTGCCAATTTGTATGGCTTTGGTTTTGGAACTGTTGAGTTGGAGGAAGTTGTGACTCATCCACGCCCTAATCTCCTCCAGGCAGTTGGAAAGGGCTTGAGTGGGTGATGATGAGAGGACTGGGGTGGAACGTAGGTTGGGGTCAGTCCGGAGGTACAGCTGAGTGTCATCGGCATAGCAGTGAAAAGAGATGCCGTGCCGGCTGATGACACGACCCAGGGGCAGCATGTACAGAATAAAAAGGAGAGGTCCTAGAACAGATCCTTGGGGGACACCACACGTAACAATGTCTGTGTGTTTTATGTGCCTATGTATGTTATGTAGTGAAGTTTGTGTGTGTGTGTCTATATGTTTTATGTGTTCTTATGTGAAAAAATAATTGCCGCTTTGGGAGCCCTAACAAAAGCAGGTTAAAATTGCTTAACCTACCATTAAACTTATGATACACACAAGGTGCATTTTTATAAATAAAACTACATATTGCTTCCTGTTAAGCTGGTTAGAAGATATATATATAAATATATATACATATATGCAACTGGAGTCTTTATTTTTCCCGGGACATTAATAACATCCTGGGGAGGGGCTCTTTTTTGGGGCATTTTTGAAAGACAAGCTCTTAGTATTTGAAATATGTAGTTTAGTTTTGACTTCTAAATTGACATGATTGTCAGATGGCGCTTTTGGACTAGTCCCGCCTCCGCCCGACTCGGCGCGGCGCGGCTCGTCGCGGCTCCACCGGTCCTTGTCCTCGTTTGTTTTTCCAAAGCCAGGTGAGAAGTGGGCAGGTTGGGGTGTGGGTTTATGTCGGCACAGATGAGAAATCAGCTGGAGCCGCGAGCGGCTGAGAAAAAAACAGCCCGTCTACATCCCTTTTTCAATTTTCTCGACAGCCACCAGGTTTATGAACATCTGCACCTCAGAGTTGGATCACCAAACAGACGTTTGTGCTGTATAATAAAATCGCTGCGAGCCGCGAGTCGCCTCGCGCTGACTCCCGCTTCCTGATTCAAATGTTTGACGGCCCCGCCCCCCGACCAATCGGTGGCGAGGAGGGTGGTGACCTCAGAAATAGTTCCGGCTCAGCCCGGTTAGAACCTCGCCAGAATGGTTACAGAAATAGTATCGGCTTGGAGCGGCTCTACCCGGCTCAGCCCCTAGTGAAAAATCGCAAAACGGGGCCGTGGCGGGTAGAACCGAGGTGAAGCGGGACTAGTGCAAAAGGGCCAGACAGAAATAGTTTTGCCAATCAGCCAAATCAATCAATCAATTCACACTATCATTTAAAAATTACTCAATGAGTTATTGTATTATATCATAGTTTAGGTGGTGTGGACCTAATGTATACTGGAAGAATGACATCATTTGGTAAATTGATCCTCTAATTTTGTTGTTATGTTGGTACAAATAAAAATGGACGACCACAAGGGCACAGATTTTGATATAATTGAAGTTCATAACAGAGAAAATGAAATTTAAACAGTGTGGCCACATTTTGAATAATCTTGAAGACTCCATCACATCCAAACCCCACCCCCAAAAAAACAAAAAACAAAAAATAGTCCATTGGTGGATAAAATCCAATACAATTCTCCTCCATTAAGTAACAATGATTTTGAGGAGTTTCATCCAGTTCTCCGCATGTATCTAAATCACTGCGTTCCTCGAGTTCTCCGGCTTCTTCACCTTCTTTTGCCTCTTTTCCCGCGGGGTGCAGCAGCATCCGTACAGCAGAGCGAAGAGCACCAGACACAGTGTTCCCAGGGCGAACACTGCCATGACCACAAAGCCGCCCAGTGCCCACGGCTCCTCCTCCAGACGATGCAGGAACCAGTCCACCCAGTCCTCAGGTGAGCCCCTGGGCTTCTGATGCTCGCTCACACTGCACAGGAAGAGACAAACTAAACTGAATCCCAGGTGGGCAAACTAACCCAGACAACTATCTGATGAAATAATGCTCATTTTGACACCCGCTAATGCTTTATAAACCTAAAGAAGGCAGATAATGACATGTACAAGCCTTGTGAAAAGTAAATCATGTTAACCAGAGCGTCATAGAAATCTGCTGATGTTACAGTCTATTGTAACTTGTCAAATTCCTGTTATAAAACTCACCTCACCCCTGCCATGTCCTGCTAAACGATCCTCTCACGGTTCAGTGACTCCCAACAGACGCTGGGTTAACGGCAGCGTGACAACAGGCAGCCACGGCTTCTGTTCTGGTCTGCGCTAAGTTGTGGCTCAGTTTAAAAAGCTCAAACATCCCAGTTTACCACGACTTTGTGCTTAGATGAGGCGTCCTACGTATCTGAGCAGCTACTACCGTGCTTGGGGGGCGCAGTTTCAGTTGTTTCCGTGTGGGCACGGCAAAGTTAACGCACTGATCCCTGTTAATGTTTAAACTCATAATGTTGACTGTCTCAGGCAAAGGAGACAGGCCACGGATGATAAGGTGTGCACACAATACCTGTTCCAATGTTTGTCTAATCAATGGGAATTAAAAGAGAATTTGGTCGTAACAAAGAAGATACACAGCACTGAGAAATAGGTGTTTATTTATTGGAATGCAAAGAACATAAGTTATATTAACAACCAAACACTTCAGCAGACGGTGTTGTGACATCACGGATGGATCACATCACATCACCTCTTCACACAACATCTACTTTACACAAAAACATATCTGAAAAATGTTGTATGTCAAACAATAAAACAGCTCAGATGATCTATTGACACGATTTACAAAAACAGCTTCTCATCACTGGACCAGCAGAGGGCGCTATCTCTCTCTCTCTCTCTAGGTTTCCTTTTACTCAGCTTCAAAAGCAAAAACAAAACAACGGATGAACTCTATCGAAAATCAGCTTAATATGTATTTATTGGAATTGTACATTCCCCATGTTTTTCTCACACTCCCCCACCCTCCTCTGCGAGAAGATCGTCTCTGTTACACTGGAGCACAAAGCAGCTTGTTCCTGAATCATGTCATTCATCGAACACTACCACGCTGTGTTTCATTGTTCTGCTTTGCAAATGAAGCTTCATGAGTCATGACACTCTGTTGATTCATGCGCATCTCAATGTTGCGTGGCTGCCGGGATGCTGATGTCAGTCTTAAACCCAGTCCTGGAAATGTCCCACCAAAGAAATCAGTTACTCTGAAAAGAGCCATGTGCCTGTTTGTAACTTTGAAAGACTTTTTTTGTTATCATGTGGGTGATTACATGACACACTGAAGAGTGTCTGGACGTATTCATATCTCCGTCCTCTCCTCAGATGGGCTGCAGAGGCTGAACTCTCGAGGCCTGGTATTTTGGCTTTCCACAGCAGCAGCAGTAGGTGCAGGAGAGTACGATCAGGAAGAGGAATGTGGCTGCAGGGAAGAACAGGAGGCAGATGGCAGAAAGAGGACACTCGATGAGCACGTCGAATCATATTTAAAGCCACATCGATCTATATTTCATATGAAAATTAGGTTAAAAGTATATGCATGCCGTTTAAGCAGTGAATAAATGTAGTGCTTGACTATCCCGTCTGCTCTGGAGTGACATTTAACAACTTTCAGGCATGCAACTTTACTTTGTTAGTGAACAAGGCTAAATTGGACTTTTTTATTTAAAAAAATTTTCAATAAGGCACTTCAACATGTAATTATTTTCATTTTGACTGAATATTAATGACAATCTGTACCTGTTGGACCGGACGTGTAAACGTGCAAAATCATGCTAACACCTTTAACTGTTTTTAGACTGCCCTCTCGTGGCCACAAAGTGAACTGCAGGGTTAAATTGGGCAACAAAATAAAAAACAACATTGAATTTCGTCAGTTGTTATGGGTGATGGTGTGAGTGCATCATCAAACCTCTTGTAACTTTTGCAACACAAATATCTTAAGTTTTGGCTTAAACTCCTGCTTGTTGCAGCTATTTTCTTTTTAGAATATCCTACTTAATGTTTTTGTTTTGAATGTATTTGCCTAACGCAGCTGAGATGCAACACTCACCAACGAAGAGGATGAGGATGAAGAAGGCTCCCAGCTCCAGCGCATTTGCTTGTGGGAGACCCTGCAGCTTAGTCCAGATGTTCTGAATAAGATCCTGAAACTCGTCTTTCACCTCCATGGCGGCCTCTGGTTGCAGGCGATGTTAGACGGGATGCAGGAAATGGCTTGATTTTTTCTCGCAAAGGAAGACAGCCTGAAGAAGCTGAAACCCTTAAAAGAGGAAACACGGCAGGTTGAATGAAAGTTTCACTCACTTCTTCAAAAATGTGAGGCAAGACTTTTTCATCTTCAGCTCCACCCTCAACTGCTGCATATATAAATGTTCACCCTGTAATTACTCATCCAGCCTCCAGACCATGTGCACTGATCCCTAAAAACTATATCAGTACACACTCATTATACATCAGCACCCCTAATTAAGCAGTTAGTTAACATGTACGTTTCTGGGCCAAATGCTTAGAGTGTCTCCTGTTCCACGTTTACCACGTTTGCGTCGGCATCCAGGAGGAGCCGTTCTGCCTGTTCAGTCGGGCTATAAACAGAGCAAACTATTTCAGGCCTGGCATTTCAGGAGCGAAGCCTGTCCTCGAACTAGAGCAGCTGTGTGTGGGAGAGATGGTGCTAGACGGGCGGTGCAGGAGACAGGAGCACCGAGCTGTGAAACACCAGCAGAACAGGACGGCCACCACCGATAAATCCTGAGTGGTCACGTCTGTGTCTGGGAGGAACACAGGAACTATTTATAAGATCTTGTGTTCCTTTTATTTTTACCTCCTGTGATTGTGAAGATGTTAATCTGAACATTCATATTATTGGACTGCATCAAGAACCCAACACAACCAAGGAGATTGCTGAAACCTCCAGAACAGGGTTTGAGACTGGTTAATGCATCATCTTAACCTGGAAGAATCGTGGGAAAACCATATTAGAAGTTGTAACTACACCCTGAATGGTTGTGATTGGACGTTCAGGGAAATCTGATCAGAGAAAACAGACTCAGACCAATGTTTAACAGAACATTTCCACATGCATAATTCAGAAAAAGATAGATTTTAGGCTATTCAACCTTAAGAAAACCCCTAATAAGTCTGGGTAATTACATGGAAATCGCCTTCATTTTGCCAGGGAGCACTGAGATTAGGCACAGGAGCACTGGAAGAAGGTTATGTGGTCTGACGACTGAAGATTTCCCTTGTTTGAGGAGGATGGGGGCAACAGCGATGAATGGAGTGACGTCGTGTGGTGGCAGTATCATGACCTGGGGTTGCTGGAGTTGGTCAGGTCTTTAGTTATTTCATAAGCAAAGAAAACTCTAGCTGACTACCTGTATGAAGTTACTTTTATTCCTTCTCGACGGCATGGGCATTATTCCAAGATGAGAATACCAGGATTCGTCAGACTCAAACTGTGAAAGAGCATTTCAAGGAACATGAGGTATTATTTTCACACCCTGACCGGCCACCACAGAGTCCAGTCTTTAGCCCCATGGAGAATCTCAGGAATGTGCTGGTGAAGACTTAAGTCAGTGGCCCAAACTCCCTTCATCAATGCAGGATCTGGGAAAACAACGGTTGCATGCGTGGGTGTAAATAAATACTGCATGACTGCATTAGTGAAATAAGTTTGCAGGAATTTTGACTTTTTTGAATATTTTTTGAAAAATGCTGCATGATATTAGTTCCTACAGAGCCCCTCTGGTGACATTTGGGAAAAATACAATAATGCGTGGCCACGCATTAATAACTCGTGGCCGCGAGTTAATATCTCGTGGCCACGAGATAATCAATGCGTGGCCACGAGATAATTAATGCGTGGCCACGAGTTATTAATGCGTGGCCACGCATTATTTAATTTTTTTCAAATGTCACCAGAGGGGCTCCGTATAGTTCTTAAAAACTGTAATAAGAATATTACAATATAACTTGAATTCCCTTTAAGCAGTCGTGTGGAGCCACTTGCAATAAGAATTTGAAGTAAATATTAAGTTTTACCTTTTTGTGTGAGGGCCGTTGGACCTGCTGCCTTTCATTTAACTTTAACAAACTTCAACCGTCACGCCGTCACCAAAGAAACGAAAGAACTTTCACAAAAACAGCGAAAGAAAAAATCCACAAAACACTGTGACCAGCCAGCGGCTGGAAGAGTTAAACAGTTACCTTAAAAAACACTTTCACTTTAAAAAATCTATTAAAATATATATTTCTGAACTGAGTACACTTATCTGCAGAACCTTATTTAAATACCTTAAAAATAATTTAAAAGGTAGATTTATGTAAACTGAGTATGTACAGTTGACTAGAAACCAATAAATCATTTAAAATGTATGCTTCTACGGTCTGATTATGTATATTGAGCCTAAGAAACTGATTAAAATATGTTGATTTTGCAAATTCAAGTCTGGTTTTGATGGCAGTTGATGCTTCAGCGCTAAACTAGCAGATGAGTTAAGGTGGAGTCAGCCGCTTCCACCTTTAATTATAGTTTGAAAATTATGTCTAAATAAATACATGCTTAATAGCTGCTGACGTGTCATAAAAAAAGGAACAATTATTCAACTAAGATTCAAAAATACTCCATGTGGAACATCTTTAAAATAAATAAATACATAAATAAAACATGTTTCAAATAAACATGGTTTTAGCTTTTAGTTGTTTTGTTTTGGTTCTGGTTCTGGTCAGATTGTGTTCTCCTGCGTTTCCTGTCTTTGTGTGTTTTAATACTTTTATTAATGAAAAGTTTCGCCATGTTTACCTTCTTTTTTCTCGTTGTTTTAAGGTTGTTTTCACCCCTTTATTGTAACCAAGCTGCTTATATGTTCTTGTAACTATAATCTGGAGTAAAGTTGGGGAATCCTGTATATCTATATCTTTTTCAGTAAGTTTTACTTCATACTTTACATTCTTCACTTTTTTTTTACTTTGTCTTACTTTGTCTTCTTTTTAACGTTTATTTATTGTTTACTTATTGTATTGTATTTTACTGTGTCCGAAGCTGTTGTTTTGTTTTGTCTTCTGTTTCCACCAAAAGTCGTAGAAATACAATGACAATCAAAAATCTTTGAGTCTTTGAAAGTATACAAGTGTGTAATGCACGTGGAGCATCAACAGGATGCATCTCTAGGCAGAAACGTGTTTCCTGTGGTGGTGTGTCCCAGTCTGAGGCCTGCCAGCAGTCTGCCACCTTGCACAATCTTTGTTTTGTCTTCTTCATAATCGTCTCGCATCTTGGTGCACAGCTGAAGCATCGGCCTGTGGGGTTTGAAAGGAAGAGCTAAATTTCCTGTTATCACCGTGTACGTTGCAGATGGATGTGGCTGTACTGTCGTGCATTCACACCGTGTGGGATTTTTGGCTTTCTGCAAGCCGCTCCAGCTGTTCAGATCGGTACCACCTGTTGGACCGTGTGGCCTTTTCCACATCGCTGCCCTTGTGTCGCCCTGCCCCTGCACCCCCACCTCACGCCTCAAAAGCAACCTTGTTTGGAGGGAGTGGAAAAACATTCGCCACTCTGAACGAGCTCAGTTCCCAACAAGATATTATTTCCAAGAAGACTGATGATGCCCTAAGAAACAACAACAGTAAGAGAGATCGCAGGCTCTTACCTCTGGAGGAGAGTGTGTGGCTGACACTGTTTCCACTTGTTAACGCTGGTCTGAAAGGAGAAATCAACTCTTTACAGTGTCCCCACGATGTTTCACAGTCCTCCACTCAGACTTCTCTTCACCATCCCCCACTTCTTTTACTGTTTTTTTTCTGTCGTTGTTGTTTTTTTTGGTGCCTGCTGGTCTCAAGCTCTTCATCTAATTAGCAGGATAAAGTTCAGACTGACGGAGCAGCTCCGGAGGTTTGAGAGGTAATTTGACGCTTCCAAGCGGATCAGGGACCGATCCAGGGTGAACTGTTACCCCACCAGTGTGCGTTCACGCTCTCCTCGGGTTCTTCAGGGGTTTGTGTACCTCCTCCTCCTCCTCCTGTTGCTCCTCCTCGTCTTTTACCATAACTCTCTCCGTCCCTCCTCCAGCCACTTTCCAAATCAACCCCTCCACCGGTTCCTACGCTGTCACAGACTCCCCCTCACCCTCTGTCATGTTTGTACATCTGAACACTCATTCAGTGTTCTCTCCTCCTCCCGCTCTCTCCCTCTGTTGCTACAGACCAGCTGTGCCAGGGCCTCTTTCTTTCTTTCTTTCTTATTCCTTTTTTGTCCTCAGTCACCGTGGAGACGAGACTCCCTCTAAGAGGAGCTGGGAGGGGGTTTTGTGGGCGTTCGTATGCATCCGTCTGGTACCCTGCCAGCTGACACCCAGACCTTAACCTGTGCCGTCGACATGGGAGAGGATGCAGGAGACATTAGGAAGTCTGGAGGTGCAGCAAATTCCTCCTCCATACCAATCCGAGGTGGGGCGTTTTTTAGTAAAGTCCAACAAAGACTGAAAGAACAATGATGTTCTTTACGTTGTTGTTTGTTTTGTGGCTGGAATTCGTTCTCCGGCAATTTTCCATGAAAACTAGGTCCAGCCAGAGCGGCTTTGATGAGAGTCAGTTGAGTGGGTGTGCACCGGAGGATACTCAGGCATTCCAGGCTAAGTTAATTCATCCACAAATGGGCATTACTCATTTCCCATAGCTTTATCAGAGCGCAGCGCAGAGTTCCTGCGGTGGAAGTGTGTTAGAGTCTAGTGTTTTGAATAGAAATCAAAACAATGTTCATAATTGTTCTGGGAACTACACTCTTCAATAATGCATTAGAATACAATAGAATACTTTATTGTCAATGTACCTGGTACAGTGAGATTGAAAGCTGCATCACCTCTCCAGTGCAAGACAAATAAGAAACAATAGTGCAAACAATAGGAAATATAAGAATATAAGAAATATAAATAATATAAAAAATATAAAAAAGGTTAAGGTGCATTTAAATAGTGAAGACCTGAGATTCTATTTACAGATGATAGTATTTAGTTACACATGTAGTGGAATATTGCACAGATAGAAGTATTGCATGGTAAAAAACAGTAACGAAGACATTCACGTTTTAATCAGGGCGGTTATGGCTTTGGGGAAAAGGCTGTTTTTAAGTCTGTTCTGTTAGGGTTCTGAAGGATAATATGAGCATGAAATAGAAAACAAACTGTCTTTAAAGGACACAAATTCTGAAAAAAATCACTTTTTCTGAGGTTGAGAGGATTTTATTTTAGTGTTTGAAGTTACTAAAAACTAGAAAAACTCCTAATATAACTTAATACAACGCTGTTGCCTCATTTGGAGAGCCCCAGGTCTGAAATGGAAAGATCGTATGTCGATCCACTGGCAACCAGAAGCAGTTTCTTTCCCGACTGTCCGTACTTTCCCTGGAAATCTAAACTAATCCAAAGAACCGGACCAGTGCTATGCATCTGCAGTTGGGGCGGCTAGTAAGAAAAAAATTGGTATTTTATTGTAAGTCTGTGGTATTTTCACTAAAGCATGACATAGAGACCTTTCATTAAGACCTCAGGAAATGGTGTCGACTTTGGAAAAGAAAAGAAAAAGGTAGTAATGAGTCTCCAAGGTGTCATATTGATGTAAAGTATGCACTGCAAATATCACTTTGGAATTCCTTACCATAGGGGTATAAGTCCGGATGCTGATTTCAGTCTTCTGGGCTCCACTTTGTCAGTATAGTTTATGTGTCCACCCTCCTCACTTAACCCCATGGATCCCTGATGGGGTCTGGGTCAATGCCCCGGGTCCTTGACATCATGTTATGGCACCAGATTATGTTCTGTATTATGTCCTGATATGTAAAACCTTTGAACTAAAAGAGTGAGTACTTTCTTTTTCACATGAGCGCAGGCCAAACACCAAACTCATGCTAAAGGGGGCTAGAGAGTCTATAAGAAGGGTTAAGATAGGCTGATTAAGTTAAGATACACCAGATTGACTAATCAGCCAAACAGGCGGATAAAGGACAAGCCAAGGAAGTAAGAAAGAACAATAAAAACAGAGAAATCTATCTCTCCAATGCGATGACAAGGGAGCTCAATTTGGCTGGTTTCTGGTTTTAATGAAGGTGGCTGTCTTTTCCAGCCGTTCGTCTTTGTCTGCTTACTGTAACTGGATCTTGGCGACTGTTCAGCAAAGTGATGAAGCTGCAGAGGATGATGACACCTCTGAAAAGTCTGGCACTTGACGCAGAAAAGCAGCAAAGTCCGATGTGGCCCAGCTGTACCCTGAAAACGCTGCGTCATTAATCACAGCAGCAGCTGGTCTATGGAGTAAGATAACTTCCAAAAAGATGTGTCCATGTTATAACTATTCGTATTCGTAATGGTAAACATTTGTATGTAAATAAAAAAGTTGTACCCAAAATTCTGCTGTCACACACATGAGTCTGATAAATTATTAGGGTTAGGATTGTTTTTATGTGAGTATGAATCTAAAAGCTGTGAGTGCAAAGTCTTGTGAATACAACTCTAATTTCTAAGACTACGAGTCTTCACTGTGAACACGAATTCAAGTTTATGGGTACGAGTCGAAAAACTGTTGAAATGACGTCACAGGCAGGTCAAAGCATAGACATAAGAAAAATAGAGAAACATATTTTCTCATCAAAAAAACATGTTATTTTATTGTCTGAAAAATGGCAAAAATAAGAACTTTATTGATCCCACTTAGGAGTATGTTATATCTGCTATAGAGAACAAGGTAGTGCCGAAAAACAATATATATCCCCCCTCACAAAAATAAGAAAAATATAGAAAAATAGATCAACAAAATAAATTTTTAATTTTTCAAATAACAAAATAACATATTTGAACCATTTTTCAGACAATAAAATAACATTTGAACCATTTTTCAGACAATAAAATAATTGAAAAAATCTGAAAAATAGTTAAAATATGTTATTTTGTTACTTTTGTTGATGAGAAAATATGTGTCTCTATTTTTCTTATGTCTATGCTGTGACCTGCCTGTGACGTCATTTCAACAGTTTTTCGACTCGTACCCATAAACTTGAATTCGTGTTCACAGTGAAGACTTGTAGTCGTAGAAATTAGAGTTGTATTCACAAGACTTTGCACTCACAGCTTTTACATTCATACTCACATAAAAACAATCCTAACCCTAATAATTTATCAGACTCATGTGTGTGACAGCAGAATTTTGGATACAACTTTTTTATTTACATACAAATGTTTATCATTACGAATACGAATAGTTATAACATGGACACATCTTTTTGGAAGTTATCTTACTCCATACTGGTCTGGATGTTCAGTGTGTGCGTGAGGCATGTTTACCCCAACGAGTCATGAAACGTCAATGCTCAGAGGACATGCGGGCTAAGAGCGAAGAGACACAAGTAAAAGATCTCCCACAATCTGCAGAGTCAGCATCTCATCAGTTTGACAATACCGCCATGTGGCTGAGTCAGGTCAGTGGATTTCAGATAGTTGATTAATCATACACAAAAGCAAACAGCTTCTTTCCCCCTGAAAAAAGAACATCTTCCTGCGTAATTAGCAGAGGTGACATATAAGTCTCAATCAGGCTTCTCTTCAGTGTTTTAATTTGTTCGTAGAAAGAATGAACCAATGACAGCAAAAGACTTGAGACATTTCTGGAGGACAAACTGGTAAATTCGGGAGCTGCATCCTTCGAACGTTGCATGTGAAGCCCGACAGCAATACGTTGGGACAAAATAAGGACAAAATAAGGTCTCCATGTTGAAGACTCCTCCAAATGAAGTTAACCTTTGTATGTTTGGTTCATCTGAGGTATAAATGGGCTGAAATAGAAGACCCCATGTGGTCCATGGGTCCTATGTTGGCCTGATGAATTACTGGTTATCCTCAGGTATAAACATGATCAATAGACACGAGCACAAACCGGGTCTGGTTATCTGTGTTCCACTTGGACCAGCCACTTAAGTGAACCCAAGTAGGATATTTTACATGGGCCCAGTGTGGAAGAAGTTGTTAATCTTAAAGGGGACCTATTATGGCATCTAATACCTATTTCAAACAGGCCTTGAATGTCTTAAAAACAAGCTTTTGATTGTTTTTGCTAAATAAATTAGATATTCAGCGTCTGAGCCATGTCTTTATCTTCCCATTCTCTAACCTCATTCTCTATGCAGGATTCTGAGTGGGCGGGGCTATGATAATGAGGCACTGTGCTGATTGGCTGCCTGAATGACGCGATACACCGCTACGGAAAAATGGCGGAAGCTCCGGCTGGTGGAGTTAGTTGTGGGCGTGGTTTCACGCATCGGAGGCCAACCTCTGTAAATCGCATTTCTGTTACGTAACGACGGGAGCAGAATCTGAATGGCTCGTAGAAGCCACATCACACTGGACGGCTCATCCGGTCGGCTGTACAAACACTGCAGAATTTGGTTGCTTTCCTACTTCTCTGAGTTGGCAGGCTGAGGGGAGACCACTTTATATATGTTAAAGACAGAGAAAACGTGTTTTTCATAATAGGTCCCCTTTAAGTGAGGCCCCTTTTTTCAGCCCCACAATATCTCACATGGGTCCCACGTACAAGTCTTGGCAGGTAATGTAGTCTACAAATGTGTCTTTTTCTATCTCTGGCTGAGAAGGGGTTGGGTTTGGGGTTCAGCATATCTCGATGTTCACCTGGTGGCTGGCCGTTGACTGACAGTTGGCGGACATGACTGTTACGCTGTGGTCTCCTCTGAGTCGTAGACAAGTCAAACACAAGCTGAAGCAGCAGAGTGTCTCTAATTCATCTAATAAACTTCAAAAAAACAAATTAAATTGTGAGAATTTATGGTTCCATCCAAGAAGGAACAACAAAATCAGCTGCTGTCACTGCTGATAACAGTCAGTACCGACATTGCTGTCATAAACAGGAAGCTCTTGGTTTCAGTCTTTGCGGTGATGGTTCATATTTGCTTCTAGATGGTTTGATAAAGTCAAGAAGAACGGCAAAGACGGCAACTATGTTTAAGAAAAGACGTCCAAGACGACTGAAGGAAATTCGGACGGCACAAGCCTGATGAAGAAGTTATTCTCTATGCTGAAGCTCCCTTCCAGCTGTCGGGAAAGTCAGGAAAATTGATTGTCCACAGAAGAAAATGTGAATTTCATCAAGAGTGCTCCGTCCTCCCAACAGTGAAACTTCCAGAGACCACTCAAGTTCGGGGTTGCTGGTCAGAGCAACTAATCCTGAAGCACTTTGGTGACGATCCCTGTGTTATTCAGCATGACGGTGCATCATGTCACGAGCCAAAAGTGACAACAATCTGGCTCAGGGATCATGGCACTGAAATTTTGGATCCGTGTCCAAGAACCACCCCCAAATCTTAATCCTAATCTTATAAAGAACCTGTCACTGACCGGTCCTCAAACAGGGGGTGGGCAAGAAGAAAAATTATGAATTGGGATCAACTCGGGCCACTGACACAGCAAGAGTGGATCCGCATCAGGTAAGATTTAACCTAGAAATGTAAATCCAGCATGAGTGAGCTGCAGGGGTAACGCAGAGGATTGATCAGCACTAATCATTGAATAAATCTGATGCATTTGCAGATGAAAGCCTTTAAAACGTATAAAACACTCATAAATGCTCTTCGTTATCCATGGAAACATGTTCAAAATTCAAAATATAATAATAAAAAGGCTTCAAGTGTCCAAAAAGTAAACTTTGTTTCACTTCAAATCGATGTACAAACTGAAACAGGACTTTTAAGTGGGGAATTAAGATGAGCTGGAGTCTGCAGCAGCAGCTCGCCCTCTAGTGGCGTGATCATATACAGCACTGCTTGTGGCAGCCCAGACAGTGTTTTACACCAGTTTCATCCTGTTCAGTCCTGGGAAGGCCAGAGCCTGCTCCAGCTGACGTTAGCTGAGATAGTACACCCTGGACAGGTCGCCGGTCCGTTACAGCCGAAGTGAGACGTACAAGTCAAACAGCAAGAGAGCTGCATCATTTCCAGCAATCACCCAAAATTATATAATGACCACATAGCAAAGAAGACTCAAGACACCATCAGTTGATTGAGAGACATGATATTGTTGTCATTAAATACACTGCAGCTCATTTGCCTGCACTCGGGGATGGATATCAATCCTCATCCATATATATATATTTTTTTTTACTTTTTATTTAAACATTTTAAACATTTTACAGAACATATCCTGACATATGACTTCACATCAAACAGAATAAGTGACTACAGAGCAGAGCAGAAATGAATCTGCCAAAAGCAAGGTAAATTAAAGAACCACATAATTGTAATATTAAAAATACTAATGGTAACAACGATAAGTAGAAGAGCAAATATCTATGAATAGTGGCTGAGCAGGATTTTATAAAGAGGAACTCCCAAAAGTTCCCTCTATCAAACCCTCAGGTATCTTGAAATGCAAGTCCATCTCTGCAGGAAAGTGTCCATTGTGAGCTGTAGACTAGCTGTCATTCGCTCCATCGTGTATACATCTTTCAGTCTCTGGGTCCATTGAGCTATAGTTGGTGGTTTTACTTCTCTCCAGTTCACTGGAACCATTTTATTCGCCACCCTCATCCATATTTTAGTGTGAACAAAAATGCATTTCTTAGGACAGAAAGACTCACACTCTGCCAAATGAATCATAAGTGTGACAGATTTGGATGTCTCACAAGTTCTGATACCAGAGGCCAGGGAGCTTGATGGGTCTGTGCAGTATTTCTGTGCTCTTCTGGACCGAGATCGCTGATGTTTTTCCTGGGATCTGCTGGATCCACTCTCCCAGCTTGGAGGAGACAGCTCCTTCTACTGTCCTACCTACTGTCTTCACCGTCCAGATCTTCTCCATCTCTTCTCCATCTCTTCTCCATCTCTTCCTTCAGCCCCTGGTACTTCTTCATGTTGCCAGTTTATTGTTCTGGATCTGGAAGTCCATTCCTCACCATCCTTGGAGCTTTATCCCACCTTCATATTCAGTGTAGATGTTCCTGTACACTATACCTGCTACCCGGCCTCTTTTTCTCTTGTGCTGCTGTGAATAATGCCTCTGTGCTGCCCTTCAGACCAGCCTTTTCCAGCCCCTGCTAGGATTTCTTGGTGTCAGACACTTTTTCAGTCTGTCGATGGTACACACCGTATACTGGCTTATAGCTCTTTCCACGATGGTTCCTCCTCCACATCTTCTGACTGGATCTCTGGTGTCTGAGATGTGTTTGGATAGTGCAGGAGGAATATCACTGTACTCATCATGCTACGGAAACAGCGACAGAACCATCGGTGAGAGACAAAATAGATATGCCATACTGGCCCAGTTGTCACCTGGATTAATGAGGTCTGCATCAGTTGTTGGGGGACCAGAGCGCACACACTCTCTCTCTCTTATATATATACTGTATATATATTATCCATCATGATCAAACACAAAGTTCAGACCAACATGACACTACAAGTCATCTCGTGTGACCTCCCTCAGAGCCAATCAGAGACTGAACTCTCCAAAAGAGGCTGTGAGAGGTTGTTCGATATATTTCCCGTGATATTAATCAGGATTCACCCCCGTTTAGGTTTGAGAGAACCAAGTTTCTCTATTTCATGCTCATGTCTTGAAGAAAATCAAACAAATAATCTAATGAAACTGGCCTGGACATACAGTAAATGATGGCAGCCTCAACTAAATATTTAGTATTTCTGTAACTCTCAATGAGACTTCTACAACTGTATTTTTGTCTGATCGTTGTAAACAAACTGCTCCAGCTGTCTCAGGTTTGAAGGGTTTCTTCTCCAGACTGCATTTTCCACGGATGTTCAATAGGATTTTAATCAGGACACTTCAGACGAGTCCAATGTTTTGTTCTTAACCATTCTAGGGTGCTTTTAGTTGTGTGTTTTGAGTCCTTTTCCGGTAGGAGGACCAATGACCTTCAACTGAGACCTAACTCTGACACTGGGCAGCAGATTTGGCTCCAGAGAACCTTGATAGTCTTTAGATTTCATTGGACCCGCACAAATTTAAGACACCCTGTACCAGACGCAGCGAAGCCGCTCCAGAACATAACAGAGCCTCCTCCATGTTTTACAGTAGCCGCAGTCTTCTTTTCTTTGAAGGCTTCATTTATGCGTCTGTGAACACAGAGTTGATGTGACTTGTCAAAAAACTCCAGTTTTGTCTCATCTGTCAAGTGGACATCGTCCCAGAAGCAGACAGTCCAGTCTGGCTTTTGTTTTAATCAGTGGCGCTCTCCCTGGTTGTCTTAAGTCCATTTAACGCAAACAGTGATGGATGGTGTTATCAGTCACTGATTTATCTTGACCTTGGAGTTCACCTTGAATCTCTATGGATGTTGTTCTGCTTTCTCCATCCGTCTCCTCAGTTTTGTCCTCAATATCCCTCTTGTGTCCACATCCGTGGAGGTTTCCCACAGTCATGTGGACGTTAAACTTCTGAATAAAATGTTATCTGTCGTCACAGAGGCATCAGTGTGCTTGGAGATGGTCTTCTAGCTCAGGGGTTCTCAGTCCTGGTCCTTGGGTACCTCTGCTTTGCATGTTTTAGATGCTACCGTCCTTCAGCACACCGTGGTACAAGTAGCTGTGTCATCAGCAGAGATGTGCAGGCCTTGATGGCTGTTCCGGCTTATACCTTTAACATGCTTGTCTGGAGTTTTGTTTCCGATCTCTTAAGACAAGTGATGACTTGTAAATCTTTAAATAGTCCGACTAACTGAAGATTGGAGTCACTTGTGATGTTAATTACAAGACAGACTTTAGCTGAATGTGTCACTATGAAATGATTGTAAATCTTTTCAAGGGGTACCAAGTTGGATAGGATAGTTAGTTGCTTTTTAAAAATAATTCTGTTGAAGCACATTTGAAAAGCAATGTCTGATTTTCATTTGTCAATTTCCTGCATATTATGATTGAATGAACTGTCAGCTCCTTTAAATCAAGGCTAAGAACATTACTGTTTACTGAAGCGTACTGTTAAATTAAATATTTACCTGCTGTACTCCACTGCCCTTACTTTTTAACAACTTGTGCTTTTTAGCTTTTTATGATTTTACCTCTTTTCTTATCATTTTATTTCATTTTATCTGTTATTTACTGTTGAATTGTGTCTTGCTGCTTTTCATATTGATGTGAATCACTTTGAATCACCTTGTGTTGAATTGTGCTATACAAATAAACTTGCCTTGCCTTGGCAATTAATTGTTAATTTGACCAGTTTCCAGTTAATTTGGCCACTATAGTGTTGTTGTTTTTTTCTTAGTATATATCTAAGTAAATATAATATATATGGGATCATTATTAGGTTGTATAGTCAAGGCCGCCTTAATGCACGGGCTTACCTGGGCTGAAGCCCAGGGGCCCGCCAACTTCAGGGGCCTATCATTTTGGGGTCTGTTATATGTTAATATATATGTTGTTATATATAGCCTATGTTATATGTTTCTTTACAGTCTATGGTTAAACCTGAACATGGAACTTTATTTGCATCACAGACCTTACTATGCAGGTTTAGTTCAACATTATTTCTGTGTCCAGTCCAGCTGTCAGTTCAAAGTCAGCAGCAGTCTGTATTTTACAGTTCTGATAAAAAGTGGAAGTGATCCCAAAAATACAGCTTTACAATGCGTTAATTATATTATATGTAGTAGTAGTAGTAGTAGTAGTAATATGTAAACTTTCACACATCTTGGTTTGCTGTGTGTGGTTGTTATAAAAAGTGTATTTTGTGTTTATACTCAAGTGGGCTCAGTGATACGTTAATCAAAATATGATTTTTTTTTATAATAAGACTATGTAAGTCGAGGGGCTGGGGGGCCTACAAAACCTGTTAGCCCCAGGGCCTATCATTAGGTTAAGGCGGCTCTGTGTATAGTACTCTTAAATTCTCCTTTGTCACCTGGTAATGGATACCATTATATGAAGTTGTTATTACTACGGTCTTATTACATCACGCTTGACAAAAGGAAACGTGCAGGGAAACGGAGGAAAACGGAGGAAAACGTGGCTCGCATGAAAGCCCTGCAGGAAGAGAGGAAGTGTTGCAACATCAGCTGCTGCCACGTCTCCGCAGCTGCAGCGGCTGGCCGGTCCGGGAGCGGCGGGATGGGCCGCGGCTGGGGAGTGCGAGGGGGGGACGGGCGGGGGAGGCACTGAGGAAGCACGGGGGAGCGGAAGCAGAGAGGAAACACGTAGATCCACGGCGCACCGCGCCCCCCTCCCCTCCCCGACCAGGGCCTGTGCGCAGCTCCGGTAGGAGCCACCGCTGCGTCCTGGAGGAGGAGGATCAGCGCGCCTGCCGGAGTTTCCTATTGTCCACGCGCAACCGCGGGGGACTCGTTTCCGTGCGTTTCCTCGGGTTCATAGCGGAATAGAGAGGTGGTAGACACCCATGCTCAGCTCAGGGAACATGGAGGAATTCGTAACCGAAGAGGAAGAGCCGTGGTACGACCAGCAGGACCTGGAGCAGGGTAAGAGCGGAGCCCCGTCTTCGCGGCGCGCATCCTCCCTCCGTCAGCTGCTGGCACCGGCCGCTCAGCTGGAACAAAGGCGCTCTGTCGCCGCACACACGTCCTTCGCTGCTTTCTGCACTGCATTTCTACTATCATCACCTAAAAAACCCTAAAGGAGTTTCCACGGAGCAGGTTCTTTGATAAAAATGCATTGGAAGCATCCAGAGCATGGCCTTCACATCACTGAAACTTCGATTACAGATGATTTCTGATAGCTAATATACATTTGATCTTTGGGAATGGGATTTTAAATAATTCACAGGTCTTCCAAGGTTTCAAGTGATGTATGGATTCACTTATAGCCTACTGTATTTATTGGTGATGGTAATCACTATTTTGGGGTATTTTTGGTTGAAATATATCATAAATAGCCTCCTTTTCAGCCCCCTTTTATGAAAAGATAGTTCTAAGGCAACTGCAAGAGTGCTTAAATGTATCTTATTTTTAAAAACTCACATTATATATTACTTCTGCATTTAACTATTAATAATAAAAGCATTACTTATCTATAGGTTTGGCAGACAATTGATGGAAAATATTGGCTAATAAGGGTTCCTTTCATCGTTGAATTGCCTTCCCTCTTCATACGTTTATTTTCTTGGTCATTTTTGTGTCAAATACACAATAGTTGAAGTAAAAAGCTTAATTTAAAATTGCAGGGAACAAAATCTAGATGTGTCATTGTGGTTCATGTACGTCTCAACAACAGACAGAATTGTATTTTACCTAATAAAAAATAGCTTTGTATGTTCTCATAGACCAGATAAATTAAGGATTTGGCTCACGGGCCTCGAGTTTGACATGTGTGGACTATATTTAACAAGAACCTTTGGTAAAACTATTGATTTGGGAAAATACAGCATCAATGCTTTTCTGAAAAACATGCCCTCAATGGCTGCCTGGTACTTAGAAGCCTCAGCATCAAGCTCCGTCTTTCTTGGCATAAGCAGTACAGAGAGGCATCCACAATGTGTTTAACGATATGTGACGCCACAGTTGTTATTTTAAAGGAGACTTCTGGCGTTTGAACAAACCTACAGGTCTATTTTTAGAAGGTAAAAGGTGTAAACGTTCATTAGGGACCAAAATGACATGAGTTGCAGCAGTTTTGGAAGTTAGAACAGTACATTTCGTGATGATATGTGATTAGGTGACGGTGTGGTTAGGTTCTGCACAAACAAACTGAGGCATTTTGAACTCTGTAAGTGTACAAAAGGTGTATATAAAGGGCTGTTTGTGCAGGGATCCGCATCCAGTTGCTGCCAGCTTTTCATAAGTCCGTGCAAGTCGACAACCGATGTCACACAGACTATTGTCCATTGATGCAAAAGGAATAGCGTTCATATCTCTGCATCCTTGGAACTGGATCAATATTTATATTTTTATGACAAGATGGACAAGTATAGAAGCAGAGACCATGAAATATAATTTTGGTACGCACACATTTTTTTATTGTCATTCAAAACTGCTTCTATCCACTATGATAAGCTTTTATATTGGCATGTGTGTGAAAACATAAAGATTTACCATTCTGTTTATCCTTTTTTTGCATTTCATTTGCCGGGTAGCAGTGTTTTTGTGTTACAGATTCATCTACTAGGGACTTTAATCCACTAATCTAGAACATATAATAATAATAAGTATATGGAAACGAACAGATTGTCACACTTGAGAAGTTAAAGCCATTTAAATGGTTTAAACTGACAAATCAATAACTGTGTCTCAAGAGTACAGATTCTGATCGATTTACTTTTTGTTGAAGGACAACAAATGTTCAACTTTGTCTATTTTAACCCAATTAAAAGTAAGGGAATTAACCTTCTCTGCATTTTTAAATGGATAAGTGACTCTGTCACTTAGTTTAACATGATGAAGTTAATCTGACAATGTCCCAGACCTTTAAAAAGCTTCTTTATTTATCATAATGCTGACAGAAAATGTTAATTGAGTTATCCCAGCGTGCATTAAGCAGTTTCCCTGTAGAGGAGGACAGTTTTTATGTTAATCATGTTTTGCTGTGGGCATGAGGATGAAGTCACAGCTTAAGGAGTCTTTGCTCTGGTTTAATAGCTCCTGTAGGCAGTTTTACATTTGATAGTTGTGACTCGTGAGTCATCATATTCTCTGCACCGCTTCACTTCCTGCCCCCCCTCCTCTCTTAATCACCTATCTTCCTCTCCAGCCACGAAATTATAATGATGCATTTCCCTCATCCGGGCTGAAATGCAGCTGATGCTGTGATTTCACTCGACTGGAAAGCACACACACACACCATGTACTTTCCATCATGATGTCATGGATTTTCAAACCCTCCGAGCTTCATGTTCCCCCCATGAACACTATAGATGTTTATTGGTCTTTAATATAAAAGAAGAGTCAAAGACCAAAGATAAAGCTGAAATAGAGCTGCAGTGATAGGAAGGGCTGAAATAGAGATGGAAGCTGAGCCGACTGGTGTCAGAAAAAGCGAGCTGTGTCTTCATGTGGGCGTCCATGCAGGGAGCTGCGCCTGTGATGGAGCAGAGAGGATGTCAGCGCTGGCGGAGCAGCACTCGGCTCCAGAGTGCTGGCTGTCTGATCACCTTTGTTGGGTGGCATTCCTAGACCCATCGAGCGCCTCGGAGAGGGACGCCGGTGTACTCGTATAACCTTGTTTTCGTGCAGGTGTCACTCAGAGGCCAGTTTTATTGGGGAGCAGCCTGATCAGAGACAGCTGCCTTTTGTTTTAGCACAGAAAGCAGTCTTAGAGCTGGAAGGATAACATGGTCAACGTGCAGGAGGAGACAGTTGTACATCTACAAAGAGAATGGTAGAACATCATTTACATACACATCATTGTAAAAAACTGTGGGGTTTCTATCCATCCATCCATCCATCCATCCATCCATCCATCCATCCATCCATCCATCCATCCATCCATCCATCCATCCATCCATCCATCCATCCATCCATCCATCCATCCAGGGTCATTTTTAAATGACCCTCCCCATCAGCATCCATCACACATCCCTTTGTTGGACTTCCAGTGTCTATTGTTTAGGATGAGTTACCAGCAGAAAAAACAACAATATAAAATACATTAACTTACAACAATATAAAATACATTAACTGCATTAACCCAAAAGAAAACAAAAGGAAACGCTGCCTGGGGGGTGGGCATTTTGAGCTGGATTGATGTTGAATGTGTCTGATGAGAGCCCCCCATCCCCCCATCCACACACCCTCCATCCCCCCATCTCCCCATCTCCCCATCTCCCCATCTCCCCATCTCCTGCACTCGTCTCAAATCTTCAGTATCAAAGGGTTTTTAAAGAGCAAAAGTCCCAGAAGGAATCACAAACAGTCTTTATTGCTACATTGGGACCAGCACACTGTGCATTCTGGGACTTTGTATTTCAGAACAGCTTTCTGCTCCGGCGTTAAATAATTCATTTCTGGCCACTGCATGTTTGTCGAGCCCTTTCTGTGAAGTGTCTGCAACACGGAGAAAGAGGAACAGGAGAAGTCTTGTTTTCCACATTCCAGTGACTCTCATGGGTGATATGCACCAATCAAAATACTCCAGCTGTGGACGGCGTGTGCACTGCAGATATACATCTGTCTGCAAAACCAAAGTCTTAGGGCCAGTCCCAATACACCCCCTAGCCCTACTTTTCAGCCCTACCCCTAAATTTTGCGCGTTCCCGTGAGGGTAGTGGTGTCCCAATTCCTCTTTACATGTAGGGCTAGTGGGCATAACGAGGGCTAGTGTGTATGAATCTAGCCCTTCACAACTAGGGATTTCAAATGCTGACTCGCTGACCGAGGGCTAGAGAAATTTCCCAGAAAGCTTTACGTCATCATTTGCAGACTGAATCAAACAAAAAATCATGGCGGACATTTCAAATTTTTTGTGAATAAAATCAATATTTTGAGTTAGTTTCTGCATAAAAATGTGTTTTGATTGAATTTCTAGCGAGAAATATATACTTTACTTTCATAATATTCACTGAGTGAATGTACATAATCACTCGCTTGCTCGTTTTTTCAGATCTCGCCAGAATAAAGGCTGATTTATGGTTCCGCGTTAAACAAACGCAGAGCCTACGGCATAGGTTACTCAGCGACGCGCCGTACGGTGAAGTGGTAGTGGGTGAGGGCTAGTTGTAGAAAGTAGGGGGTGTATTGGGATTGGCCCTTAAAGTTATTCTATGCAACTTCCTAGAGCTAGCAAGAATTTTGAAAATGGCCCCTTTAAGCCCCAAGGAATTCAACGCTTTTAAAGACAATGCTTTTTTATGCTGCTGACGTTTTTTATCATCTGTCTGATGCATAAACGTGGTTACAGCTGATTCCAGCTGGTGTCCTCTTCATCGATGGTACGGTTAGGCTGGTGTTGCAGTGGGATTGATTTGGTCTTGTGCAGGGCCACGTCGGGCCTCTTCACAGGACAGACATCTGCATGTGGCCGAACTAGTTTCCTTGTGAAGGGAGTTGAATTGATTGGCTCCCTCTCTGCCACTGGGCATTCTTTTCTTCCCTTCTCGCCTCGTTCTCCTCCTCCTCCTCCTCCTCCTCTGTTATTTTCTTGTCGCTGAGGCTGTGTTTGTGATTACTTTTCTTCACAGGCAGCCAGAAAGAATTCGCAAGACAGCAATTTTGTTGTTTTACTCGAGGATATTTGGACTTCTTCTACTGAGACAACTAAATCTACAATCATTTTTTTAGACTAGCATTTCACTGATGATGATATTCATCTGTAAAATTACTTTATTACAACGTTAAACTTAATGGTTAATATCCTCATCCTTCACTTTAGGATGTCTCCAGGGCTTACTGACAACTTAACAGCTAAAAAACAAACAGCCATCAATTTACATGAATGAAGTGTTACCATAGTAACCAATTCACACTCGTGTCAGCTTCAGTATAAAGGGAGAGATGATGCAACAAACTGAGCAGAGTGCACAGGACTAATAGAAACGATGTTTCATACAGTGCTCACTCTTCTGCTCTGCCCCGTCTCTGTACATGCGCCCTCAGTGTTTTTTATCTTGGTAGCCATTATGAATTTCCTTTTCACTGTATCCAAAGGAGAATGGGTGAGAGTTGTGAGAGCCTGAGGAAAACAGGGAGCTGTGTGAACCCTCCACTTAGAGAGGCTAAGAGCTGGCAGACCAGCAGCAGCAGCAGTCTGTGGTAGACAAGGCTCAACATTTAGCAGTGCAGAGCGTTAACGTGCAAATAAATGATTTGTTGTCATTATTGCAGCTGAACCGTGTGGCAACAATCATTTTTAGCCACTGTTGATGTAATAATGTTGATTAAAGTGGCTTTGTCTGGTTGAAATATTACGCCTATGTATATCTTGCAACAGAGAGAAAAACGCAGATACCTCGACCTCTCACCTGTTTACTCCCATAGGACTTTTCAGCAGACTCTCGCGACTCGGAATATGATTATAGTTAAATATGGTCACCAAGATTGAGGGTCTGCTGGAGTCAATCACGACTCTTCTATGGGGGTAAACCCTGGACGGATCGTACATCCGTCCACTGCAAGGCCACTTTCTTCCATTTAAGGACAAAATACTTGTGTTTTCATAAACAACCAACCCCATGTGCAGTTTGTAAACAGCAATCAACCTAACGTGCATCTTTTTGAAGTGTGAGAGGAAACCGGACTACACAGAAACACAGAAAGACTCCTGTTGGGATTCAAACCAGGAACCTTCTAGTTGTGAAGCTACAGTGCCGACCAATTAACTATCATGCTGCTTGAATGAACACATCAAAACCAGAACAAAGCTTGAATCCCAGTTTCAGACCCATTTAGGTCTTTAGGAGTGCCATGCCATAAGTCTGGTTCACTTAGCCGGTCCGAATGCTCTGTCACCAGAAATGTGAGAATGTGAGAAGGCTGTTTTAGGCCTAAAAAAGATAAGAAAAAAAAAAAACACAATGTCAGGAGTGTTGCCATATATGAAACCGCGCATGCTTGGAATAAGGTGGAATCAGCAGGGAGGATACGGTACATCTTGACCCTGGATTTAGTTTTCTCAGCAGTCCTCTAACCAGTGTCATGGTCACATTTAAAAATAAACAAGAGCGTGACTCAGAAACTGAGCTTATGGGTTATATGCCTATATGGTTTTCAGTGGGCGGCGTTTTTCAATGCCGCCCACTGAGGTGTTTATCAGATGAGGTGGAACTTATCACCTGGTGAGCAACGAAAAGAGATTCATAACATGCATTAGAAGTTATGGCCTTGTGATAAAGGCATGGTGCAAGAACCTAAATAGTGGGTAAATCTGATAAATATATATATATATATATATATATATATATATATATATATATATATGTATATATATATATATATATATATATATATATATATATATATATATATATATATATATATATATTTTAATGTGGAATGATTGGTTGATAAAATGGGAAAAAATCAGGCGATAAAAATATATTTAAAAAAAAGAGTTGCTCAAATAATCCACTGAACAGTTTTTAGCCAGAAATTCTCCAAGTCGTGTCAACTTTCTGATTGTGTTCTCTCTAGTAATTAGATTTTAATAGTTTTACAAACCCCTGTGAGACTATACAAAGACGTATAAAGTTCTGTCTCTTAAGAAAAACTTGACGGTTTGTAATCATCACACTTTGTAAGTGAGAAAGTTATTTATCTCCATGTGCAATGGCTCGTGCTCCTCGTGAAAGTTGTTAATGCATCTGTTTGTTGTATTTCTAATCACTGGTTCTGGCAGTGAGGTGTCTTGGGGGGATTCCTCGGCCAACCCGTAATTGAGGAAGGATTCATTCAGCGGTACCTGAGCCGGCCCAGCAGAAGGTCATTAAAGCTGGGCATACATTGTGCGATATTTTAAATCGTATGAGACTGCCCCATCTCACACTGCACGACTAGATCGCGGAGTTCAAAAGTTCACAGCCCACGATTTATGTTCTCACACTGTACGAGCCGATGCTCGGATGCGACCCGTCTGCTCACACTATACGATCATAATCCTCCCGTCGGACCTCTGTGTACTGGGACTCGAGGCCGGTTTTGGGGCAGGGGTGAGTTGTGCCCGCACCCAAACTTGCATCCTGCCCACCCGACCAAAGGTTATGGGGATCCTTTATTTTTTCATAATTTAATTTTTTTATATATATATTAAAAAAATCCCAAAATATCTGTACTGTTTCTGATTGCGCATCATTTTTAGACAAAGAACGCATACAGCAAAAGTTGTGTCTCGGCGGAGGGACCAACATCCCAGCAAAATGAGAAGAGAAAAAAGAGTTGTTCCGAACAGCAGACAGCGCACACACTAAAGGCTGATTTATGGTTCCGCGTTACACCAACGCAGAGCCTACGGCGTAGGGTACGTGGTGACCCGCACCGTACGTGGAAATGCGGTCTTTTTTTTGCTATTAAAACATGATTTGTAATGTGAATTTGCAACACTTAAACTACAAATAATAGTTTTTTGACGTGACATCAGAGATTGCGCATGCTCTCTGCGAAAGGATGAGGCAAATCGGGTCGCAGCACTGCTTCAACTGTGCGATTCCTTCACGAGGAGCGACCAGGATTTCAAACACGCTTGATTTTCTTGCGACCTCACGATTTGTGATCGGGAGCTCGTCTTGAGCTGTTAATCTGTTAATCTCTTGTCGTTACCCCATGTACACTGCACGAGGCACGAGCAACGATTGGGTCAAAATCGGGCCCGATCAAAAAAAGTCGCACGACTGGAAAATCGGCTCAAAACGAGCCGATAATCGCACAGTGTATGCCCGGTTTAAGCGTGTAGATTCTTCCATGTGGAGCTGTTGACACCATCACGGTTATCTTGTTGCTCATTAGTTTAAGGAGGTGAAGACGGCTGAATGGCAGGTGAAGGAGGAACATGGCATTAGAACATGCAATGTTTAAACTTAAGCCAGAGCAGGAAGTCCCAGGAAGTGCAGTTAACTAAGCAGAACTACTACTCAGGTTTGTTGATGGCATTCTCTGGGTTTCCTGCCACATTTCATCAATCAAACAAGAAAATAAAAGGTTCATTTAAAGTCCTGACCGGGACTTCTAAACAAGCAGAAGTTCAGGTTTTGTCAGCAACATGCTGCTATTTTTATATTCTTCTAAAAGTGGGCTCAAAAATAGTACGGGGCTGCCATGAATGGCCAGTTTGTTCTTGCCTCTGGTTGGGACCTTGTTTATGGTGTCATTATAACTACTATAACTACATAAAACTACTGCAGGACCTGTTTTGGAATTAGCATGTGGACAAATGTTAACAGGAGCCACCAACACATGGTGAATCCAATTGTTAGAAAAAAGGTTAATATGAATGTGTATTTAGTACGAACAGTGATCTACTATATAACACAAAGAACTGCCACCGACCTGCTGTCAGCTAGGGCTGGGCGATATATCGAGATTTTAATATATATCGATATATTTTCAAACGCGATATGGTACGAGACAATATCGTTTATATCGATTTTTAAATTTATTTTTTTTAATTTTTTTTTATGATTTCGATATTGCTTATTTTGTGACAAATTGACTTGAATGTTTTATTTGAGATTTGCACAAATGTTTTGTTATTTGCACAACTGTCAACCAGTCTGCCTGTTACTGTCTACATTGTATTAATTGCACAGTGTATTTTAATTTAATTGTTATGCAGGAAAGGGATATTTGTTTTATTTTATTCAAGAAGCATTTTTATTCTATTTATGCAGACAGTTTATTTTTATTTCATTTGTTTTATACATTTTGATATTGTGCAGACCTCTGTTAATAAAGGTACCTGTGTGACATTTGGCACGAGGCTTTGTATTAAAACTGACAGTTTTTTTAAGGGTTTGCCTCAGAAAAAAATGAAGCTAACAGAGATGCTATGCTATAATGCTTTGGGGGAAACCCCAATTATGGCACAGAAAAAATATCGATATATATTGAGTATCGCCATTCAGCTAGAAAATATCGAGATATGACTTTTGCTCCATATCGCCCAGCCCTACTGTCAACCAATGTAAAATATTAACAAATATTTCATTATTTACTAATATCCCAACTCTCTTCTACTGTATTTGAATACACATTTTCTGATACAGCTATTCTGATTTTCATTTTTTCTTATGTTGTTAACAGACATTGCTAGCGACTGTTAAGATTACACATTAATCAGCAATCACTGGCTTTTCAAATGCAATGGTGCCTAATCAAAATATCTCTGGCATGGTCTGTGTTCTTTGATTTTGGCTGTACATAAATTAGATCGGTTCATTATTGGAGCTTACAGCCAGGCTGCAGCTGCTGTTCATGGCAGATGGTGATGTAGGGGAAAAAACTGAGAGTTCTGGTGACAATCTTTAGTGGAATTTAGACATGGTTTATCCATAACTTCACTAGATTTAAGGATAATTATGTTTTGAAAGAAAATTGCAGGGAGATACTTGCTAAGTTTAAAGCAGTGAGAAGTTGTTGGTGAGTCTGCAGTTCACCCCGATGGCAGCCCATCTACTAGTGACAATGGCATTACGCTGTAGCAGACCAATATGACCTTGAAAGGGATCATGGATTGTATAAACAGGACTGGATAAAGCCACTGCAATGTCAACAATGGTTTCTGAAGAGTGGATTTTAAGTTGTTTTTTTGGATCTATAGGTGTTTAACTTGGTTATTAGAAAAAGGGGCAGATGGAATACATCTGGAATACAACCAAAACAACATCTGGAATGAGGACTACCAGAGCCAGAGCTGGACCCTTTCAGGCAAACTCAGAGCTTGGAGCTGCGGTCTGTTTGTACTACTGCACAACAACAAGCCTTTAAAAAAAAAATAAAGGTGAAAACAGTTCATTCACAGCTCAATTCACATGTCAAGTTCACCAAAAACGCTAAAGACTAAGTCAAATAAGTGATGACAGTTAAAGGTTTGATGCAATAAACTGGAATGTGGCTGTCAATCGAAACCACACCTGTAATTATTAAAACATTCGTGGCCCTATGTAATTTTACCCCAAAAAGTACGTAAACATTTGCCTCCCGTAGAGAAATCATGGCTGAGAAACCTAGCTATGGATACCAAAACTGCTTTTACTTCTGCTGTATCACTGGACATTTTGACATGGACACCAGTGGGAATGGTCTTTGGGAAAAAGTGCAGTTTTCTCACTGGAGACAGTTTAGCAAGCTGGGTGTGGCTATTTGAAAGAAAATGGATTGATAGATTTTGTCACATTATACTAAGATGTCTTACTCAAAAAAATTCATTCAAATGGAAAAGTTGATCAACAACACCCTCATCTGGAACCAGCTAAGAGAGGTTCCTGCAAACCTCCGTTACCATGAATATAAGCAGGTGTAGAAATGGACCCATGGATGCACGGTATACACCTCAGTCCTGTTTGACATCCCTCATTCTCATTCATCCACAGTGATAGTGATTGAACACCAAATCAACACATATGTAAAATGTCCTGATGAAAGTTGTACTGTTAAGCATTTTTTTTTTGGTCTACCTGAGCTTGTGGATGGGTGCAAAAGGTTTTTATTCCTTCCTAATAAGGAACTTCCAGCATGAGCTTCATGTTGACCTGGCATTGCTCCCAGTGATCACTGTTCATTATTAAAGCTGAAGCCATGACTGTATAAGGGTTTACCTCATTGGCTGTTCACTTTACTCCCTCTCTTTCTGAGAGGCCGCGAGCCACATCGTGCTGACGCTCTGTAATGTAGACCACCAGTGCTGCTGAGTCAGACCACAGTAAGAACAGAAGATGATGACAACAAATCATATCACTTTCAAGGTGCATTATCAGTGTGAAAGCCCAAATGAAAAGTGTGGTGCAATTGCTGCCAAATGAGCACTTTTATGTTAGACTTCAAATTTAAATTTGTCTGTATGTCAACTGTGGAGGTAAGTGAAAACCTTCAGCATCTCAATAGTCCTAATCTTACAGTAATGGAGAGGTGTCCCGTCAAATCATTTTGGCATCATTGTCTGGCAGAAGAGACACAGGAGGACATGCTGCAGAGGAGCTTGCTGACCTTCCTTTGTAATTGAATTGCCACTGTGCAGACTGAGGCAGCGCGACCCATTTGATCATGCCAAACCCAATTATAACCTTGCTTAAAATAGACCACTGTGCTCTATTAATTGTAACAGTGTTAATATAAATTATACACAATGTCCTTTTCTTTGAGATTAACTCATTTCTATTCTAAATCCATCCCTCTCTATTTCTCATTCCTTGACATTCACCCATTCATCATTTCCTTCCTCCTCTTGGCTCTCTTATTTTTTCCAGTGCTCTGCTTTTCCTGTTTGAATTTCACTTGCTCTTTTAACATTTCCTTCTGTTTCTCACCATTGCCTAGATCTCCACTTGGCAGCGGAGCTGGGGAAGACGCTGTTGGAGAGGAACAAAGAGCTGGAGGACTCTCTGCAGCAGATGTACATCACTAATGAGGAGCAGGTGCAAGAGATTGAGGTATAAAACTCATACACCTGCAAAATATGTTAATCCCCCCCAAAAAATTATCTGATTCTAATGAGAGTTTAGAGAGCAACTTCCACCCAGAGATGACAATCATGAAATATACCTCATAGTGCCAGAGAGGCTACTAAATGGCCCCTAAGCAGAGATTGTTTTGTCATTAGCAGAAAATTCCAGGATTCAAATTGTTCTTGTGTCCTGTGTGTACTGATGTTTGTTATTTAGTACCTGTCCAAGCAGCTGGAGGTTCTTCGGGACATGAATGAGCAGCACGCCAAAGTGTATGAGCAGCTGGATGGAACGGCCAGAGAGTTGGAACACACAAACCACACTCTGGTGACGGACAGCAAAACCTCGCAGCAGAAGATCGAGAGGTACGAGGGATCAGCGGTTCTCTTCTTTCACTCTCTTTACCATTTTTCATTGCGCTATACAGCTTTGTCCTATCTTTCGCTTGTGCACCAGGCTAACAGGAACCATTGAGACTTTGCAGAACCAGGTGGAGTCGCTGTCAGAACAGGTGGATCAGCTTCGTTCAATGGAGCAGCTCCGAGTCAAGCGGGAGAAGAGGGAGCGACGCAAGACCATTCACTCATTCCCATGCCTGAGGGAGCTCTGCACAGCACCCAGGTTCGTATTATTGCTTCCATTGGTATGAACGACTGTAATGCAACTTAACACATTTTCCCAGAATGAAACCAATTTAATATGTATCCCCATTCTTGTCAGGTATGAAGATGAGTTTGTTGTAGGGAGGGCCGAGAGCTTTACAGTAGAACCCAAGTGTCAGCCGTTCGAAGAAGAGAACCAGCATCTGAGGGAGGCGGTGTCGGCTCTGCGATCAGCTGTCCGGACCGAGAGGGGACGAAGGGAAGGAGTGGAGAAGGAGTGTAACCTCCTGGTTGCAGAGTTCTCCCGACTGCAGACACGAGTGCAGGTAGAATGCAAAAGGGTTTGAGGAAGAGACATTTTGGTTCATGTGCTGTAACAATACAGTGGCAAGTAAAAGTATTGGAACTATCCATCAGATGTGATCAAATCTTCATCAAAGTTACAATAATAGGCAATCACAATGTGCTTAAGATTATAACACACATAGTTTCCCTTGATGACACACCCATTTAAAAGTAAGAGAACCTTTGGAGGTAATAGACAGTCAAACTAATTTGGCTGCAATGAGTTCAGAAAAGTGCTTTCAGTAGCTGTGGGTCAGACCATCTCAACACTGGACAACTTGGAGGTAGTCTCTCTTATTTTCGGGGTTATGGTCACCGAGATGGTTGAGAAACTCCAGGGTGGCAAGGGGCCGGGGGTGGATGAGCTCCGCCCTGAGCTCCTTAAAACTTTGGATGTTGTGGAGCTGTCTGGTTGACACCCCTGTGTAACACCATGTGGACATTAGGGACAGTGCCCCAGGACTTGCAGACCAGGTGGGTGGTTCCCCTCTTTAGGAAGGGGAAAGAAGGGTGTGCTCCAATTACAGGAGTGGGGTTTTCGTCCTCGCCTTGGAATGGTGGACCAGCTCTACACCCTCTGCAGGGTCCTGGAGGGGGCAGGGGATTTTGCCCAACCAATCCACATGTGTTTTGTGGACCTGGAGAAGGCATTCAACTATGTCTCTCTGAGACTCCTGTGGGGGGTTCTCCAGGAGTATGGGGTACCGAAATCCCTTATACAGGCTCTCTGGTCCCTCTACATCTGGTGTCAGGGCTTTGTCCGCATTGTAGGCTGTAAGTCCCGTGGGAGTTGGACTCCACCAAGGCTGCCCTTTATCACCAATTCTGTTCATTATTTTCATGGACAGAATTTCTAAACTGAAAGAACATGATTGTGAGTACAAGCAACAGAAATGAGCTTCCTCCGCTGGGTGTCTGGGCCCTCCCTTAGAGATAGATTGAGAAGCTCGGCCATCTGGGAGAGGCTCAGAGTAGAGCAGCTACACTCCGCATTGAGAGGAGACAGATGAGGTCAGGCATTTGGTGAGAATAGCTTCTGGTTGCCTCCCTGGTGAGTTCTCCCAGGTATGTCCCACTGGGAGGTGACCCCGGGATGACCCATGACACGTTGAAGGGACTATGTCCCTCAACTGGCCTGGTATCATCTTGGGATCCCAGCCAGGGAGAGGGATGTCTGGGCTTTCCCTGCTTAGGCTACTGCCCCTGTGACCCGACCTCAGATGAAGCAGAAGAAGATGGATGGACGGATGGATCAAGCAAAGTTTCTAATTTTTCATATTAATAAATATTGTAGTTCTGAGAACTCTAAATAACAAACCTTTGGCCACTTAGGCTTGAGCATTCCCTCCTTTTCTCCTTACAGGATGCTGAGAGCTGCCAGGTGAGGGTCCGGGAGTTGGAGGTGGAGCTGCAGGAGCTCCAGCAGCTACGGCGTGCTCGGGCTTTCCTGCTGAGCAGTGAGGACGACGGCGTGGCCCTCACCCAGACTGTTCTCCGCATCACCCCAGAAACTGACACATTCCTGGAAGTGGGTGAGGGGGAGACAGGAGGCGGTGTAAGGGAGGAGACCGAAGGTGGAGGAGGCAGAGGAGGGGAGGCTTTACCTGAGTCCAGCCCTGTGAGGAAGAGCTGCAGTGACACGGCACTCAACGCCATCGTGGCCCGGGATGCATCCGGCCGGAGGAGGGGCAGCTATGCTCTCCATGCCAATAGCGTGAGGAAGAGGGGGATGTCCATCCTCAGGGAGGTTGACGAGCAGTACCACGCCTTGCTTGAGAAGTACGAGGAGTTGTTGGGAAAGTGCAGGCGTCACGAGGAGAACCTGTGTCACACCGGGGTTCAGACTTCGCGACCTGTCTCCAGAGATCCATCCATGAAAGACTGTGCCATGGGGCCCACCCCGGTGCCTCCACCTACACCCACTCAATCCCCCTCTACCCCTGAAGCCATTGAGAGCATCAGCAAGCAGGTTGAGGCGGTGGATAAACGGCTGGGCCAGAACACCCCAGAGTACAAGGCCCTTTTTAAGGAGATCTTCTCTCGCATCCAGAAGACCAAGATGGACATCAAAGCTACCAAAGCTGCCAAAGGAAGCAAACCTGGCAAATCTGGAAAATCCAGTAAACGCTAAATGTACACTTACCGACTCTGTAAAAGCTGAGTGTGTGGCTATTTAAATCTTAGATGCTTGAGTTCGTGAGCAGAGGCCGGTATGAAGATTATTATGGGGGGTGCTACTTTCAAAACTGATTAATTCAAGTACAGATCAAGTAAACTGAGGTCAGATCCGACTGCACGCTTTTCAACCATCAAGCAAAAGAAACTGAAACAGATTTGCATGCAATCAGTTTTTAACCTTGTCAGAATCCAGTCATATACAGTATATATACAAACCTATACAACATGAATTACTTTGTTCAGAACGGGTTCGCATTCACCTCCAACTTATTCTTCGATGCAGTGTTCAAACTTGATATAAACTTGCTTGACTGCCTTACTTACCTTACATATTACACTCACAATAGCACAGCTGTTCCAGTATGTGTCCTTTAAAGCCATTCTATGTAGCAATCCCACCTCTGACCACATGGGGGCATATAGAGTTCAAGTTTTGACAAACGGGAGACTGACAAAACTCTGCTAATGAGTGGGGATGTCAAGTACATCTTGTAATACCACTATGTTCCACTAGAGATGCACTTTGTTGTGTCTTACCCCAGGGACTGACATGTAAACATACTGCCACCATGTGGTCAGAAGTGGTACTGCGGTATAGTCTCTTTAAACCTCACAAGTCCACTAAAAGTTAAAGGTTCATTAAAAATTTTGTAATAATTTTCTTTCAGAGATGTAGAATTTTAAATGTTAAATCAATACAAGATACAGTTCTTGAGTTTATAGTAAAGGACTTTACTAACACTGTATTTTCTATGCTAAAGCTTCAAGTACTACTTATATCGCTAATCATATTAACGCTGAAATAAATTAAAGGAAGCATTTTTGCCTAGATGAGACGCATTGGTGAATTTAGTTGGCACCCATTTGATCCACAAAACAGCTGTTATGCAGATGTGGGCCACATTTGGGCCAAACATTAACACCCTGCTGCCACAGTCGTGCTGCCTTGTTGGTGGGTGTTTCTGACGTGCCTTCATGCCAATTAAACAGCCAGTCGAATTTCTTTCTGCTCAGCACACAAGTAGGCTCCTTCCTGTGAAACAGTCCCGCCTCCTCGTGCGATATTGTTGACTTGTAGCTGCGTTCTCATAATTCGATTAGTGTTGAGACATAATTCCCTTCAGTAACATCTGATGTCATTCTGAGATAACTTGCAAAAACACAGTGAACGTTTCCAACACGTGTCTATGTGCAGGGAGTTACACTCTATTACTGTACACCTAACTACTGCTAATGAACCCTCGGTTTTCTTTTGGAAAATGTAAGAGTCTAGTGGAAAGAAAAAATCCAAACCCCTCATATTCTTTAGTGGACCAGTTCACACGAGCTCGAAGCCTGCAGAGATTAAAATAACCAGTTTAATTTCTGTCCTTAATACTGGCTTTTGAGCTTTTCTTTTTTTCAGTCAATACTCCTTTTACCCTTTCATAAAATCCCCAGTTGTTATCACAATTAAATGAGTTAATGTATAGTAAAAAAAACAAGGTGATAACTTAAAAAACAAGGAATAAAGAACACGCTAAAACAGGTGATTCTGCTCATTTAATTTCATCTGCAGCTGTCATTTCAGTTTCTTTTCATTGTCAGTCAGTCTGTGTGTAGTCTGGCCAAAAAAAATTAAAAAAAGAAGGAATTAGAACTGTCATCACCTTAATTTAACCATTAACATAACCTCCTGCAGACACAGTACTGCTGTAATGTGTCTGGTGCAGTGGGAAGTTTTTAATCCTTACAATACATCATGTGGCCAGAGAAATGACTAAACTTGGGTTAGCAGCAACCCCCCTTGGGTTACAGAGAACTCAACGTTTTCAGACTAAATGGCAAAAGAAGCCTCTGATGAGTCCAAGTTTACCCTAATCTCGCTTGATATCATCGGGGTAAGAATAAGGGAACTTGAAAAGTCCCACCCGTCATGCCTGCTTCCTACTGTGCAAGGGTGGGGTAGTGGTGTATGTTTCCTCAAATGCCTCACGTGTGTTTTGAGAGATCAAAGTCTACACAATATAAATCTGCCTATGTAGCGCTATATTTTAAGCTTGCAACTAATATGTTGATAGGAAGAAAAACTGTCATTCTCCCTCCCTTAGACAGGCCATGCCTGAGTTTAAATTCACCCAGAGTCAGTAATGGCACCAAACTGAACCCAAATGAAATCATGTTGGGTAGGATTAAAATGTCCATGTGAAATCCCTCCGTGTTTGGCAGGACGCTGTCAAGAGCTAGATTAATCTTTCTCTCTACTAACCAACTGCTGACTGCAGCTTCTTATGATATCCAAAAGCTCTAGGGGTATTTAAATAACATTATTAATTTATTTAATCCCCCTTTATTTACGGTGTGCAGACGGTTTTGAAAATCAGTTGAAATTGGAATGGGTAAGAAAATGTTTGGAAATCGAATTAGTGAAGAAACTTATTTTATATGTTTTGAGATAGTAGTACTATTTCCTTCTGCTGTTTCCACAACTACGACTCTCCTTAAAGCCACTCTATGTAGTAATACCACTCAAGATCACATGTGTTTATAAAGATCCTCTGGCGATTACAATACTGTGCTAATAAGGTTGGATGGTCCAGCATTTCTTGTAATATAACTTTGACCATCAGAGGTGTGCTTAGTTGTGTCTTATGACAGGGGAAAGATGAATGTTTCCCCCATGTAGACAGATTTGGTATCGGTACACAGAGGAGCTTAAAGGGCCGAATAACCTTTCATATGGACGTGAGATACGCAGAACATCAGATCTATAGCTAAAATGAGTCTTGGATATATCGAAATAATGATCCCAGTAAATACTATAAAGCTGCTGTCATGGAGACCAGCAGCAAAGGACAATCTCTTGTGATAGTTGTTTTCACAATTTCTGGGCATTATACAGTTAACTTTCCTCATACTGAAAACAGTGTAAACAGTATGAAAGCAGTGTAAAAGCATGTGGAGATGTTAAGAAGGTAGTTTTGTTTCTAGAAACGAACAGAAATATAAAAGACACTTTCTTCTCGTTGGTGGGATCGTAAAAAACAAAACACTGAATGAAGACAGCATGATTGCTTTTGAAGAATTCTTGAAAGCTCTTAAATAATTTATCAGCCTTTTTTAGTGCAAATGTTGAGACGGCTTTTCCTTAATTACAACTTGACAGACACACTGTGTAGTCACTCTGTAACTAGCATAAGGCTTCAAACCAGGGCTTTGTCTAACACCTAGCAGTCTTACCAAACTATAAAGCTAACCTGCAACAAATTGCACCTTTTTCAAACTCTACAATACCTATGCCTTTTTCTGGGTAACCTCCTATATGTAAAGCTTTTTTTAAAACAATGATTGTTATTACAGCTAGTATTTTATACCCTACTCCTCACTAACATTCAACACATAACCCTGCTTGAGAGTTTTTACATGTCACATGGGGGATCTACTTATATCTAAAGCTTAAGCACACAGGGAAAAAAAAGCTGAATTTAGAGTTGAGGCGTGTTAATTATACTGGACAAGTTTGGTGTACTGCAAAAAGTGCAAAGTGAGAAATACATGCTAGCATAATGACAATTTTAAATCGTTAAAAGGCTCTTAGGGTTTCTGTGCTATAACATTTTACCTTTTGGACTTGAAAAAGTCTTGTCATTTGGATATTTAGAATAGCTAATAAAAAAAAAATTGTACCTGTGAATTTATTTATCTGTAGATTTTTCTTTTTTTTTTAAACCTTTTCAGTGCCTATATGTGAATATTAATGACATATTATCACAATAAGTCTATTTTATTTATATTTCCTTTATGTCCCAGTTTACATATGTGCATTTTAAGTTCATACAATATTGTGATTGGTCTGATCTGTTTTTAGTTTACATCATAACTGAACTAAGACACATGCATTACCCTGTTAATAAAGCATTTATATAATGGATTTTTGAGCCATTGTGTTTATTGTTTGTGTATACATAATCATATCGAGTTGTAAACAGCTTTAAAAGTTAGAAATGTGTGATAGCGAGGGGGCATTTGGTTTGGTTAGATTACAGCCCCAGGCACACAGCCTGTTTGTTCTGGGCCTGTAACACATATATTCTGCCCCTATGCTGTGATAATGGCATTAAGGTGGACTGGTGTAACACCTGTACTGCGGTGGTTAAACAGCTGTTTCACGGTTGCTTGGGAGGTGGTAACAGAGACTCTGTTACCCCTTTTTGACCAAACTGGTTCCAGAGCTGGCCTTTTGGAAAGGTGCCAGGATGGCCATTAAAAGATCAGTCCATCACAGGTGATAGATGGCTTATCAGGCCATTTTCCAGCAACGTTCAGATGAACACTGACCCAAGAGACAAGATAAGGTAAAGATGCTACTTAATTCATGAAAACCACTGGATTTGTAACCACAGTGGTCGGAGGGGCAAAGGTCAGCTGGATTGGCTGTATAATGAAGAACACAGTTGCTAAACTGGGTCTTGTTCTCCCACCTGGTGAAACTTCACCCTGCAGCCAAGGCAGTTCACTAAACGTCATGAACGACCTGGAAAATAGACTACGACAATTTTGTTTGTCCACATTTACCCTTGTCTGGTATTTTGGTACTTCTGTCACGTCTACCAATGTAGTTACAGTATGTGAGCTAGTATCACTGCAATGAATGAGTGACATGGAACAAAACGATATGCAATTGTCCATGAGATGACTGGGACCGAAGCTCGTAATTCCTCCAACTAACAACAAAATGATCTCACAGTTTAAAATAAAGCTGTTTTATGGGCTTTCAAATACATCTAGAAAGCCCATATTATCTGTAACGTACTGTGTATCTCCACATCCACTTCTATGAACCGCGTGGGACAGAAAGCACTCAGACCGCGTGGCCTAATGGATAAGGCGTCTGACTTCGGATCAGAAGATTGAGGGTTCGAGTCCCTTCGTGGTCGTCTTTTGCTACATCGGATTTCAAGTGATTGTTTTAGCACACAACACATCCCAAGTAATTAAGAGCATGTAGGTAACCTGGTCGGTCCGTGTATGGTCCGTGTACTTCGCGGCCATCCGTTTTTTGTTTTGAAATGACAAAATAAAAATAGAGAAATAATCCAAAATAATCCGTTTCCCATCTTAACCTTCCCATAATGAAGATTCAAAGTTGACTACAACGTGTTCGAAAATACGTGTTTTATTTTTCCAGATTTCACATACGTGTCGAGTAGAGACAGAAGCTCAAACAACGGATACAAACAATACACACTTACGTTTGGAAAGAGGTTATTACTAGCCTGGCGCACCTTTATGGCATACAGCAGAGTGGCGCAGCGGAAGCGTGCTGGGCCCATAACCCAGAGGTCGATGGATCGAAACCATCCTCTGCTATGTTTTTTTTTTTTTTTTTCCTTGAGATTTTATTTTCATAGTATGATTCCAACATCGACAAAGTGCTTGATCGTATGTTGATTTGATTGAAGTGTGACTATAAATTTAATTCAATAAAACGGTTAAAACAGCATTTGACATGTGAATACATGTAAATTATATGTACAAACTTATGGACGAGTCATAACAAGCAGCAAAAAATACAGTCAGTCAAAATCCATTCTTCTGCTTTGTTTGATGGTTGACTGGATTTTCTTCTGTTTCAGTCGCTCTTTGTTCCTCTTCTCTAACCTGCACAACACATTTCAAACAACAAATCAACACATGATGTGACGCACACGCTTTGTGGTGTATTCAAATTCAAAAAGACTTTATTAAACACCAGAGGGAAATTAATTGTTGTGTTGTGCTGGTAATAAATACCTTGCTTCCCTTAGAGCTATGTCTTCTGCTGTAGGTTCATGGGGCTTCTCATTGGCCTCAGCTATAATGGCAGAGATCTTCTGTATGCAGTCAGAGAGGTTTCTTTGTTGACTCCTGCTCATCTCTGAGGTCACCAGCAGCTCTCCAGCCTTATTGATGCGGTTTTTGTTCTGTGACAATTATTCAATTGAGAAAACAAAAAAAAGAAGACCCGGGTTAAAAAGTCAAGCATTATCTCCTCTTATTGCATTTGAACACCCACCTTTTCAAGTATTTTTTCTCGAACACCCTCTGGGATCCAATCTGCGGTGTGAACATGGAATCTGACTTCGGCTTTTGTGCTGACTGTGAATTGGAGAGATTGAAGATACAATTCATGCACTCATGTATAACATACCAAAACCATGCCTACGTATGCACAAATATACCTTTATTGACATTCTGACCACCGGGACCACTGCTTCTGCTGTAGGATACCGTGAGACGATCTACCACCAAAGAAATTATATACAGTATATCAGAATCAGAAGAATCAAAATCAGGTTTATTGGCCAAGTTTGAACATCCCAGACAGGGAATTTGACAGATTGGGGGAAGAAACTATCTCTGTGTCTGGAGGTTTTGGCGCAGGGGTGCAGATCCGATGTCAGGATTGGGGGGGACACCAACGTGATTTTAATTTTTAATTTTTTGCCAATATGCAACTCATACCATGCCATAAATTGGTAAAGGCTCGCCAAAAAATATTGCACAGGGAATCATTTATTGTGCTTACCTTTCTTGTTTATTTGTCCTAAACAGCCAACAGTGTGTGTCACTGCTTACTTAACTCTTAAATTCGTAAATCATAATTTTAAGGGTTTTGGGCATGTAGTGTCTACTCATCTCAAATTCTTCTCACCATCTTCCTTTTATCCTATGGGACTACTTTATGCACGATCAATTGATATATGGATGAAATATGGAGCCCTAAACAAGTTGTTTAAACTAACTGATCATGTTTTAACACAGTTATGGTCGTAAACATTTCTAAAAAAAAAAAAAAAAGGGCCCATTGCTAAGAGCACAATAAACACAGAACGTTGTCAAAAAGTAATTGTCGAGCCCGTCAAATATTTTAAAAATATTAATTCAGACTAAAAAAAAAAATGTATGGAGTAGCAATACTTTCATTCTGTACACCTCAAAACGCACCGTGGATGTATTATTTTTTTAGAAATATATTTTTAATAAATATTTTACATATTCAACCTTTAAGTCTGAAAATACATTTGTTCAATTTTGAATAATTTAGGGTATTTTTATTGGGGGGGACAATTCATGTTTTTCAGAAATTGGGGGGGACATGTCCCCCCCCGTCCCCCCCCGGGATCTGCACCCATGTTTTGGCGTACAGTATATTTATATAACATTAAACTGCCAAACAGTACTTTCTGATTCACCTTTAACTGTTTACTTACCTATTGGAATATGGACTTGTGTGCCCTGTAGAATAAAAATAAAAGTAAAAAAATCAACAGACATCAGACATCCAGTCTTATTTTATCAAGGACTGCAGACTTTATAAAATAAAAACAGTGAGGTTGCTTTCACTGACCTGAGTGGAGTCTGTACTTCGGGTCCCATAACAAGCAAACGAAGAGGTGGTATTGTTAAGTGCACCAGTCCTGAGGGTGACATGTTGTGGAAGCGTGTGGTTTATTCCCACGCTGCAAACTAAATAAGAACATCGGGCAAGGCGTGCCGCCATCTTGGAATGACGTTGTCGGTGAGTGAAGTGACGTTTGGTGTTTTGTTGCTTCGTTCACTGGTTTTCAGCAAAACCTTAGCGACGGTCTTTTTTCTGAGTACTAATTATTTTCTGGCAATAGTAACACGTTTTCGTGTTTTTTTTTTTACTTAAATTTAAGGACAACTTAAAAATAGAGTGAAAATAGAAAACACAGGTTCCACCGAGATTTGAACTCGGATCGCTGGATTCAGAGTCCAGAGTGCTAACCATTACACCATGGAACCGCATGTCTCCCACAGCAGTAGACAGCTTTATAAATTAAAAATAAGCCACGATTACGACCCTCAAACGTTATGATTTAACTTCATAATAACAGGTTGGATAACTCAGAGGAGAAAAAACACAAACTTCACAAAAAAGAAGAAAGAAAATGCAGTTCCCTTGTCTCAAGCCTTTGACAGATTACACCGTTGATTCTGTTCTCACAGGGAGTATCAGTGCCTGGAATGGGAACACATGTACATGATGCAGGGAATCGGAGCGTTGAATGACCAGAGCCAAATAACCTGGGACATTCAACATCTCCCTCTGGCATCTCCCCTTACACTAACACCCATCTACCGCGGTTGAATTGGTTTGATATTGGATATTGGATAGGCTATTCGACATTCAAATTCAACACCCATAAAACTTGTGATACATACCACTGATTTTGGTCATATTGCTTGTGATGTGTTCATGGTCATCTAGACTATATATCACAAGAGAGTAATTATTATAAAATCATATTATGGGCTGATTTAATGTGGTTTAATGAATTCAACACCCATAAAACTTGTGATACATAACACCGATTGTTTTCAAACCACTTGTGATGTGTTCATGGTCATCCTAAACCTCATTAAATCAGCCCATAATATGATTTTATAATAATTACTCTCTTGTGATATATAGTCTAGATGACCATGAAACATCGCAAGCAATATGACCAAAATCAGTGGTATGTATCACAAGTTTTATGGGTGTTGAATTCATTAAACCACATTAAATCAGCCCATATGATTTTTAAATCAGCCCATATATATGATTTTTTAATAATTACTGTTTTGTGATATATGGTCTGGATGACCATGAACACATCACAAGTGGTCTGAGCAAAATCAGTGGTATGTATCACAGGTTTTATGGGTGTTGAATTTGAATGTCGAATATCCAATATCCAATATCAAACCAATTCAACCGCGGTCACCCATCTTATCTTCCTAAATCTTTTTAAAGTCTTTTTAAGTCCCACGCAGCGGAACTGTCGTCTCGCGGTCTGTGTTGCAGTAGGGAGAGCTTTACATGCGGACACCAAAGCTGTCCGAGAAAAACAAAAGACTGAAAGCTGAAAATATCTCGAAATTATCAGACAACAATGTTGTAAATGGAGAAATGTATTTATCACGGGCGTTAATTTCTAGGAATGTGTGATCGTTTCCATGACATCAGAAATACGGCCTGAGCTGCTTTCCTCTGCGTTAAGATCTTCTCATTTGAACAAATGTGGCTAAAATACTCTGTAAGATTGGTCACGTTGTGAGGCTGCAGTTATTTTTTTTTACAACCCAGGAAATATTCATTGATAAAAGATGCGAGTTCTTTGCCGGTGAAGCCGTGCCTGGCGTGATGTGCATGTTGCCCAACACATTGTAGAGGCGCAAAGCTTCAGTTTTCGTCGTTGAGAGACCTGCAGGTTTGGCTCCAGGATGCCTGGGATGGTGGTGTTCGGACGGCGGTGGGGGATCGCCAGCGACGACCTGGTCTTCCCCGGCTGCTTTGAACTGGTCCTCCGTGTGCTCTGGTATGCAGGTTACATAAATCCTGAATTAATTTGGCAGCTAGATGCAGTATTATATCCTCTGATCTTTTCTCCCCTCTTCTGTCCAGGTGGATTGGCACCTTGATCTTGTTCGTTTATCACAAGGGACGGTTTGATTGTAATGGGAGAGGTGTTCTGCACAGCTATCTGGTCGGACTGTTGGTTGTGCTGGCGCTCATCATCTTGTCACTATGTGCCATTGTCTATATCAGTGCCAGAGGTAACTATCTAGAACTTGCTTTCAGTTTTTTCTTTCCATCTTAAATTTCTGTACATTTTATATGAAAAGATTCATGGAAGTGAATATTTTTAAGAATGGAAGTCTCTTGGTGTCAGAGCAGCGATGGGATCACAATGCAGGATATTGTGAAAGAAGTGCAGCGGGAAGTGAATCAATCTGTACAAATACTTGATTACTCTGAGACTCAATCAATCACTGTGCAATAATAATAATAATAACCTCAATCATATGCTGTAACAATGCACCTTTCATTAACGATGTCTACCTCATACTGCTGCACCTTTCACTTTTTTTTAAATTGTATATATGTTAATAAGAGCCATTTGTCTATTTACTGTACAGTGAGCGAAATAACCGGAGTCAAATTCAAACTTGGCCAATAAACCTAATTCTGATTCTGTAATACAGATTTAACAAAATAGGTGGGAATCAGTGGAAGTGTGTTATCCTCTATCCTCTTAAGACTCGAGCTCTTGCTCGGTACATAATTTTTTTTAAATTTCTTGTTGCCTTATGGGCTTATCAGAACCCGATAAGCATAAAAAACTAAGAATCATTTTTCGACATTATGCAGTTTTAGAGAAAAATTATGTCCATGTATGGAGACACTTGGTCTCAATTTCCAGAGAACAGCATGATTAAATATTATGGAATAAGAAAAATGAAAATGCGATGTCAATGCATGTGGACGCTGGGTCTTAAAAAGCTATATGAATGTAGTTAGAAATTATGTGAAACTAGTTAGACATTATATCAACATTTTATTATTATCAAGATTGATACAGGTTATATCTGAACTGTATTATGCACAGTATCTCTTATGTAAATAACTCTTTATTCTCTTATCTAAAGTTTTACTGATTAAATTCTTGCAAACTCAATCCATCTTGTTTTTTTTTGTTCTGTTTTTTTTAAGAGCTAGAGGTTTTAAAATACAATAGTTTGTCACCTGTCAAGCATGTGTTGGTTTGTTGTGTGTGAATATTAAAAATGTGCCTCCTTTTTCCTCAGGCACCATCACAAATCCTGGCCCGCGGCGCTCCATGCCTGCCCTGGTTTACCTGCGAGCCCTTCTGTACATCCCAGAGCTGGTGTGGGCCTGTCTGGGAGCTGTCTGGGTGTCTGACGACAGCCGAGGTTGTGATCCTGCCACAGTGTTTGCAGTCATTTCTGCAGTGGTTGCCAGGTGGGATTTCTTCTTCTTTCTTTTTGTAAATTGATCATAGATGTGATTCGGTCCAACATTTTTTGTCTTTTTTGTTTGTTTGTTACAGCTGGATAATCCTGCTCTTCACGGCAGTGGGGGTAGTTTTTGTCTTCGACCCGCTGGGAAACCCCCGTGCCCCTGCTGCTGGCTTGGAGCCGCTGGGAGTGCGAGACATGGAGAGCAGTGAGGGCAGCCAGTTCCTGTCCACCGCTCGCTCGTTGGCCGTGAAAGTGTGGGAGAGCCGGCTGCGGCTCCTGTGCTGCTGCCTGCCGCAGGACGAGAGCCACAGGGCCGCCTTCTCCAGCATCGCGCAGCTCTTCAGTAACTTTTTCTCTGTAAGGGACAAACGCTGCTTCTGCAGTTGTGTCACGAATCTCATCAAACTAACGCAGGGAAAAGTAGAATAAAATCAAAACAAATAGCCTCCAATGATCTTCTCTAATGCAATGCACATCCTGCAGGACACAGACCTGGTTGCCAGTGACATAGCAGCTGGTTTGGCTTTGCTGCACCAGGAGCAGGATAAGATGGAGCAGAGCAGAGACCCAGACACTGTCAATATTCACAGTCCGTCTTCTCCTATTGTAAGTTGTCACTCATGCTGGGACAGGAGCGCTCACAGTAATCAGGAATGTTTGAGTACACCTCCTTACTTGACATGCATTCATTTGCTATTTGAAGGGGCAAGATTTGGAGATGGAGTTGGAGAAAGCAGCCCACTGTATGCAGTTTGCTGCAGCAGCTTATGGCTGGCCGTTGTACATCTATTCCAACCCTTTTACTGGACCATGCAAACTCAGCAAAGACTGGTAAGATATCATTTATGTTTGCATGAGTTGGACATGTAATAAGAAATCCCAAGCTTGGATGACGGCTACTTATGATGAAAGCCAAAAAACGCTTTACGTTGCTTTTTTTGTTTACTTAGCTGTGCCTTAACCCAAATCCATATGTGCGCCTGCATGTTTCAGTTGTCGCAGCCGCTCTGCTGAGTATGACATCGTCGGGGGAGACCACCTTGGCTGCCACTTCTCGTCAATCCTACAGATCACTGGTTTGCAGTACAGAGACTTTATCCATGTCAGCTTCCACAATCAGGTAGGATTCATCATTTTGTCCCACTGGGTTGTTTTCTCTGCTGTGGTTTGTACCAGCTTTACCTTTTTAGTGATGCTTACGTAAGTAAACCTGGTGTGTTACAGATCTATGAAATCCCCTTTTTTGTGGCTCTGGATCATAAGAGGGAGGCTGTTCTGGTGGCTGTCAGAGGAACACTTTCTCTGAAGGTGAGATGGGATCCATAATATGAATAAAAGGAATTTAATGACATATAAAGATTGTAATGGGTTGCTTTTTAGAAGCATGTGTTGTTAAAACTAAGATGAAGGTATGTGAGTGTATTTTATTTTGTCTATATAAAAACAATCAATGTGAAAGTTGTTGTTTTTTTTTGCTGCACGTGTTTCTGCCAGGATGCCCTGACAGACCTGTCTGCTGAATGTGAGAACTTGCCCATAGAAGGAGTGTCAGGAGCCTGCTACGCTCATAAGGTGAGCCGCTCTGAACCAGTCTCTGTTTAAATGTGCGTCGAGTGTGGGTTCCCTCAATGACGGCCGCGTCTCCTGCAGGGCATGTGTCAGGCGGCGGGTTACATCTACAAGAAGCTGGTCAATGATGGCATCCTGAACCAAGCATTCTCCATCGCACCGGTAAGCAGAGAAACCTGGCTCAGAAGCTGCATGTGTTTTGTTTCTGGACTATATTCACAGAGAAGTAAAGCCTCATTGTTCTTTCTCATGCAAAAGATAAAAGTATGGCCAAAGTTAATTTTAAAAGAATTAATCTGCAAAAGAAATAAACTATGAACAGGCCAGCTATCTGGCTGTTACAGTAAGGGCGAGGAAATCTGTTTGTCAAGCTGTTGATTTTCAGAGGTGACTGATTGTGGCTAATTTTGTAAAAAAAAATGCAGTGTGTTGGTGCCTTCCTGTGTTTGTAGGAGTACAAACTTGTCATCACTGGTCACAGTCTGGGCGCTGGCACCGCCTCGCTGTTGGCGATCCTCTTGCGCAATTCCTTCCCCACCCTGCAGTGCTACGCGTTCTCTCCACCAGGAGGCCTCCTGAGGTAAGACTCAGCCAGGACCCTGGGAGGCAGCGGTTGGGAGTACTTTTCATAAAGTTTAGTACTTATGAGCACTTGCCCCTGGGCAGGCCTGATTTCATTTGGCTGCTTTGAATAACACCTGCTCATGCAAATGAAAGAGGCAGTTTAGTCACTCTGCAAATGTGAGCAGTGAGGATATTTTACTCAGTTGTTTTTAGAGTAATTCTGTTTTCTACAACTCTATATAAGAAAAAACAAAACTGGGACAATATGAGAAATGAATCAAAATTACACTATGATGTTTGTTTAATTTATTAAAATACACCCTATCCTGCAAAACACTCCAAAAAGGTTGGGACTGTAAGACTTATAATGCTTTGTGATGTCGTCATTCCTTCTCATAACACGAAAAATAAGGAAGAGCTTAAGGTGTTATCTCATCCCATTCTTCCTGTAATAAATCTTACAGTGTACAAAACATCTCCACACATGAATGTCCCTGGAACCGCTATCGTCTTTTCCAGGGACATATGTTACTTTTCCAAATCTTTTCTGACGTTTGAGTGTCTGTACAGATACTCGATTTTGTTACCTAATGGTTCATTTCTGGTTAAATCGGTGTCATAGTGCTTGACAAAGGTTACCACCAGGGATCCTTTGTCCATGTGGTTATAGCAGATATTGATAAATGACAGCTCTTGATCCCATCTGAGAGGTAGGGGATGATGAGTGTCCAGATAAATTACATTATGTACAGTAAGAAAGAGAAATTGGCAGGTCCCTTCTGATCTTTATTTAAGGAACGTTGATTTTTAAACTGTTCAATGATTTTAGTCATGAATGTTTTATTGTTAGCAAATGAGTACATAGTATAATAATACATCTAGTACATTAAAACACATTTAATAAAACCTTGTATTTCAGTAAAATTGTATTTTCTCATGCCTCGTTATGGATTTTCTGTATTTGCAGTAAAGCCTTAGCTGATTACTCCAAGGACTTCGTGGTGTCAGTGGTGCTGGGGAAGGATCTGGTCCCCAGGTGAGAAATTAGCCCTTTTCACTGTGTATTTGTATGTTTTCTTAAAACCATTCACCGATAGTCTATATTCCCAGTTAAATGCTTGTCTCCGTGTTGGCTGCAGCGCTGCAGAGACGTTTTCAGTTGATCATCATAAAAGTGCTGTAGTGAACAGACTATTTTATGCTACTACTGCTGTCTGGTGTGGAGTATTTTTGGCACGACTCTTTTATTACAAGCATAAAAAAGTATTTGGGTGTAGTTTGCATGCTCCATTTTTCTTTATTTTTTCATTACTCCGTCATTCTTGTTTCACAGACTAAGCATTCCCAACATGGAAGATCTGAAGAGACGTATACTTAAAATGGTGTCAAACTGCAATAAGCCCAAAGTAAGAACTTTACAGTACTTTTCAGTATTTAGGAGATGCTGGCATAACTTAATGTCTTGATAGTCTGGACGTGTCATAAAGGGGATGTAATGATAAAAACAAAATGTCATACAAACAAAACTCAACATTTGTCTGGGGGTGCCCAAGTCTTAAAATATGTCCAGTATTAATATTTTAACAACTTTTAGGATGTTATTAACTTTTGGGAAAACACGTGAAGTATGTCACCTGTTTTCAGTGACATTTACCTTTTGTGTCTGCCTTGCAGTACCGCATCCTGCTGCAGGGATGCTGGTACGAGGTGTTCGGTGGGGACCCGGACGATTTCCCCACCGAGATGGACAACAGGAGGGAGCAGGAGCTCAGCCAGCCACTGCTGGGGGAAGAGTCACTGATGATTCGCCATTCGTCGTCCTATCAGAGCCTGGGATCAGATGACTCACCTGCCCACACCGCTACGCACTTGCCTCTCTTCCTGCCTGGACGGGTTCTGCACATCACAGAAGACGGTCCATCACGGAGGTCCGTCTCCAGGTTATTTTCATGTATTATTTATAATTCACCTCAGTTCTACTGTCAGTAGAAAACATTTTGATTTCTTGTTGGGCCCTTCACATGTTGAATACAGTTCAATTAAATTGCTCGTAAAAAAGAAGTTAAAGAATAACCTCAGCTTTCAATATCTAGTAATGTGAAGCACACGTGGTAAAATCTAGGTGGAGCTGTTTTCAGACGGCAGTAGCTTGTGAATGCTTCGTGCTACTGTAACACACCAAATATCCACTTGAAGCTTGTCTTCGTTTCTTTCATAAACCATTTAAATGTTCTCTCTCGCACAACTGGGAACTGGGTTACAGTCATTTGAAAAGAGCTTCTAAAAAAGGCTTATGATTAAAGGGTAGGGTAGGGTAAGTGATTTCTTAATGGTGTCACATCTGTTGATGTTTGAAAAAAAAAAAGAATGGAAACATCAACAAAGCACACAAAGCCAGATTCTCCCTCTCCTTGTCCAGAAAAGTAAACTGATCCATACACTTAATATTTGTTGCAGACAAATTACGACTGCGTGGATTTTGTTTGTGTGTATATCAGTTTCAGCTGCTATATTTTATTTGATTTATGTCAATTTGATTCTACTTTACTTGTGATTTGTATGCTGGTTCTCAATAGTTACTCTTACATTCGGGTATGAGATATTTTGTTACAATTTGCCTTAAAAGAAATGGCTAAGTCGGAAAGAAACTTTAAAAACAAGCCTGATGCCTTTTGCTTGGTGTATCTCTTGTTTGGGGGACCGGCAACCCATTTACAGAGCCGGAGCTGTTAAGGTTTACCCCCCTAGATAGGCCCTCCCTTTTAACCAAAATGGTCTTGTTATATATTTTAGGTTATTTTTTTAAAATAAATTAAACACATGCAAGTCCTTATTTTTGTGGCAGAGGTCGCAACATTTGAGACTCAGACCGAACAGCCACTGTCTCTCCGTCTTTGTCCCTCAGATCCTGTTTCTCCGAGGTTCGGTACCGTGCGGACTGGTCCAATGAAATGGCGTTCCGGAGTATTATGATCAGCCCCAGGATGCTTGCAGATCACATGCCCGACATTGTGCTCCGAGCGCTCAACAGTCTGACTGCTGATCGGCCTTTCACACTCTGTCCCTCGTCCTTAAACAACAGCCAGAACAATACAATCTGAGACGCACCGCGGAGGCCGACTCCTCGGGTCTCTGCTCCCAGACCCGACGACGTGTCGACCCAACTTCTGCTCATGTCTGTGCTACTGGTCCAGCTAAAGCTGCTTCACTGGGACTGCGAGCCCAACCTCTTCCTGTATGTTCTGGTCCCACGCATGGTTTTGTTTTTCCTTTTTGCTATAAAAAATACAAACATTTGATTGTAATAACGATGGGAGATGTGACTGTGGAGGTTTGCCTGTCGTAATAGTCAGGAGTGACGCTGAGTCGGAATTTGAGCACGGGATTAATTAAGTTGCACTTTTAACCATTTGAATATGTATTTTGATTGTGAGTTACTCCGTGAGCAACTTTATGCCATGATGTTTGAATGTATGTTGTGTACAATATTCGACAGTGGCGCAGATGCAGATGCTGTGATGTTGGTGCGTCATGTTTTGTGTCGTGCGAGTGGTTGTTGTGTGCTTGAACGAAGCCCCCCCCCCCGGTCGCCGAGAACCTGTGATGGCTCTTCAAGATGTCTGAAAAGTGGGCTGATTGGCAGTACGAAGGTGTGAATTGAATTCACACTTTTGTTTGTGTAGATGTAGTCGATGTGTCTTGTGTTTAATGCGTTCACATCAGGGTTTTAAATGGAGTCTATGCATTACAAGAGAACAAGGTGACAGCTTTACTTTACAGATGATTGAGTGCAGTGTTTTTACAGCAAATTTACTTCTGCTTTTTCAATTCTGTGTAGTATTGGCACACAAACATGATAAAAAAGCTTTGTGCTCATACATTATATGGTTATCTGTTTACTTGCCAAGATTTGGGATTTTTTTTAAAGTGATCTATGGAACTAAACATTAAGTCAGCTGATGCCTGCATATCTGTTTTGAACACTCAAAAGAAATGCATTTGACTCCTCGATAAAAATAAAAGCATTTGTGGCATACACACATTTTCTTCCTTATTTAATTTACTAAAATTAGAAACATTTCTGAACTCAGTGGTAGCAATAAGAAAAAAAACACATTCAAGTATAACGAGCCTAAAGTTTTTTTTGTATTTTTGCTGTAGTGGACTGACTCATGTAAGTAAACGGAGGGTGTAAGAAATTATGAAATGTTTCTTGTGGGGACAAGTTAACTTCTTTAACGCTCCAGGCTGTAACACATGACATTTTCAAGTGATGCTTGTAATCCATATGTCAAAACCAAAATCCAGCTGTGTTTTACGATTAAATTCCCGCGTGGTTCGATTATGCAGTCATATAGTCATAAAGATGCCTACAAATATATTACTTTGTGCTGGTTTGTGAGTTTAAGAAGTGCAGTTATTTAAAAACAATAATACATTTCTCTGTGTTGAAGTTGACAAAGAAAAAATGCCACATGAGAATTAAAGTTGGGCATAAAATGAGACAAACAGCGGTTTACCAACAAGAATAATACAATTTCTGGAATTTCTTGAAGCAGGGATTTGTTTTGTTCGAGGCAGTTTTTTATTTGTTTGTTTTTTTACTCCGCCCCTAAACGTCACATAACCGTAACTGGGTTACATATAAGCAATTGAGAGATGTATTTCTTTGTATTCACCACTGACGGCTATGCAAGTTTATACTTCGTAGTTACTTTTTTTTTTAGTCTGCGTTATCTCTGATGTAAGTGTTACTTTTTTTCTCACGCTTTTGAGTTTTTGAACTGTGACAGTTGTGGCTTTTCCGAGGGTCAGTGAACGCGGCGGCAGCAGCTCATCTGTTGGACGGGGAAACTAATCAGGAGACTTTTCCACAGCTACGAGGCCAAGCTCGCCTCTAAAAGTCAGCCGTCCAAAACACAGACCTGGTTTCAGAAAGTGCACCGTCTCCTATGTGTAATGTAACAGTTAAAAAAAATGCTTTAGAAAGAAGAGTTTTTCGTCGCTGAAAGTAACCAGAGTGGCTCATTAAAGCGCGGAGAGTGGAGGTGAGAAAATGGAGCTGGACGACGACGCGGTGCTGTACCAGGACGACTCCGGCCGCTCCGCCGCGATGTCCGACCGGGTGTCGGGGCTCGCCAGCTCCATCTACCGCGAGTTCGAGCGGCTCATCGAGAAGTACGACGAGGACGCGGTGAAGGAGCTGATGCCGCTGGTGGTGGCCGTGCTGGAGAGCCTGGACGCGGGCTTCGCCTCCGGCCAGGAGCGCGAGGTGGAGCTGGAGCTGCTGCGGGAGGACAACGAGCAGCTGGTCACGCAGTACGAGCGGGAGAAGTCCCGCAGGAAGCACGTCGAGGAGGTGGGTGAGCCCCGCACCGCCGCACCGCGACCTGTTACCCGGAGGACAGGGTGGTGGTAGGGACTTTGCATTGGAACGATTCAATCCCATTGCAGTCAATAAACACAAAGTTGCATTATGCATTGTTATGAAATGTTTCTGGTAAAGAAAACTTACTGACACCCACATTTGTTTTGTTTTCTGTACCCATTCCAATATCTTAGGTTTGGGTATCCAACTTTTTGAAATAATAAACACAATTTTTGGGGAGGTTCAAATTAACATCAGATGAAGGATATCTCAAATAAAAATTATGCACAGTTTTATCTTTATATAGGACCCTCTTGTAAAAGAGATTTTTAATCTCAACGAGTTTTTGTTTCCTGGTGAAATAAAGGTTAAATAAAAAATAAAAAATCTGCAAGATGTACCACGAAATCCAACATTTTCTTGAATATTGACAATTGTTTTTAGGTCAAGTTAACTTTTCTGTTGACTGCTGTCAATTTTTGAATTAATAAATGAAAATATTTTGGGGGTTCAAATTAACATCAGATGAAGGATATCTGAAATAAAAAGTAGATGCACAGTTTTATCTCCAACCTGGGAAGATGTACTGCAAAATCCAACATTTTCATGAATATTGACAGTTGTTTTTTCATGTTTCCATTTTGACAGTCTGAAAAGTAACAATATATATCTTTTTTTTGGATATCAGCCGATGCCAACTATTGATTTTATACAAGTTTCAATTTTTTAATTAATAAATGAAAATATTTTGGGGGTTCAAATTAACATCAGATGAAGGATATCTCAAATAAAAATGATGCACAGTTTTATCTGCAAGATGTACCATGAAATCCAACATTTTCTTGAATATTGACAATTGTTTTTAGGTCAAGTTAACTTTTCTGTTGACGTGACACCCTGTGCCACAACTCCTTTTTTTATTGTATTTTTTTTTAATGTTTCCATTTTGACCGTCTGAAAAGTAACTATATATCTTTTTTGGGGGGGTATCAGCCGATGCCAACTATTGATGATATACCAGTTTTGAATTAATCAATAAAAATTTTTTGGGGGTTCAAATTAACATCAGATGGATATCTCAAAATAAAGAAATCTGCAACCTGGCAGAATGTACCACGAAATCCAACATTTTCACAAATATTGACAATTGTTTTTAGGTCAAGTTAACTTTTCTGCTGACATGACACCCTGTGCCACAATTCTTTTTTTATTTTTTATTTATATTTCCATTTTGGGAGTCTGAAAAATAACCATCTTCTTCCTCTTCAAACATGTTGTCCTCCTCCTCTAACTCAGAAACTGGCATCCCTGTCATTCTTACCCTGCTGCTGCTGCTGCTGTTGCTGATGTTGTTTCTTCTGTTTCAGTAGCCTCATTTACTAGTTGCACTTCCAATACACTTTTGCGCAAAAGAAAATCGAATCTCTGAAAGTTCGATAAAGTTACCAGTGCAGGGAGTTGGTGTTTCCATCTATTGCTGATTTTTGAATAAGCGTAATTATCCTAACTGTCTGTATCTCCTCCTGCGAGACTTCTCGTCAAAAACAACGAAAAAGAAAATCTCGACGTTGAAGAAAATGAACAAAAACATTTTAAGTCTTCTAAGTTTTAAGTCTTCAACAACATTGTATTAATGAGGCCAAAAAAGCTGGAAACTAGATTTTGATTACTTTAGATCAGGGGTGTCCAAAGTCGGTCCTCGAGGGCCGGTGTCCTGCATGTTTTAGATGTGTCCCTTTTTTTAGCAAACCGTGATACAAGGAGCTGTGTCATCAACAGAACTATCCAGACTTTGATGACAAGGTGGTGATGACCGTTAATTAGAATCAGGTGTGATGATGCAGGGAAACAACTAAAACATGCAGGACACCGGCCCTCGAGGAACGACTTTGGACACCCCTGCTTTAGATTGACCGGCTACGACACATCCGGCACTGCCAAAGACGTGGAAATGCTCCAAAAAATATTTTCGTGAGCTTGTTATATCGTAGCTGATGCGTGATGCAGATTGATAAAGTAATAGTTAGACAGTAATCCAAAGTTACTTTGGGTGGTTTTTGCAAATAGCAAGGACAGGAGACCTTAAGAGGTTGACAACTGTTTCTAATTATTATGATTAAAAATAATCATAATAATTCAGTATTAATGAAATTCATACTGATTTTTTTTTAACATGTAAAAAACTCTGCTTCTTTAAATGCACATTTTTAAATCTAATTTATGAAGAAATTACTCAAACGTAATTTATCCTGCAGAGATCTAAAACAGCTTTCTCCAGAAATTAGGATGGTCACAATTGCTTATTATGTTATTGTTAGTCACAATTCAATTACCTAGTTTATAGCTCGACAAGGTCAAATTTTAAATAAAAAAAAAATAAAAAAAAGTAACCCAGAGTAATACATTGTTTCTGAAAGACATTCACGCCTGGCATCACAGTTATTTTCAAAATAAGAGGTACATTTCACATAACACATATTACATCTACATATAAACTAGTCATTCGTCAAGAACTTTTACTTTATTATCTTCACAGTTCAAACACTCCTTGGTTTGCTTTTAATTTGTCTCTTGTTCTGTGTTCACATCGCCTCAAAATAAGTCACATTCTGTCGGAAAACACCATGAACGTTTTTACACTAAAGCTTTTTTGCAGTTTATAATAGCAAGGAAATACTTATTTGATTCTGATATGTGTTCACATGTAGTTGCTTTGTCCTAGCTGTTGACATTTGCGACAAAGGTTTAATGCTGAATGCCAAGCCCGGTGCGTTAATAATTTATATCATGTTGGAACCTGTTGCTCGAGCTTTTAGACAGACCTGTGAACATGGGAGTTTCCTTCAGGATGGTGGAGGTATGTTGTTCTATGTGAAGTTCATCAGCTCTCTAATTACTTATGTCGTTTATCATCAGTGACATTCTTAAACTGAGATGATGTAAGTCTTTACGTTCTCTCTTTTGGAGAGGTTAGATGTTGTGTGCTCCTATAAAAATTCAGGACGTAGCTTTCCTGACTTGATTTTCTCTTGGATTTTTTTCTTTTTCATTGTTTCATCTCTGCATTTGTCTCAATATTGGTTCGTTGTTATCTGGTGTTACACTCCCGTCTTAAGCTTTGGTCGATGGATTTGGTTGAGTAGGAGGTACAGACCTTGTATAAGTGTTGGCCACTTGCAAATATCTCGGGACACATTTTAAGGCAAGGCTACACAATCACAGCAACAGCGTCCATAATCCAGTCTTGGCTCATGGCTTAGGGGAGTGAGCGCACTTGTAGCAGTCAGTGTTGCATGACATGTCCAGCTAGGGAGATGATGTTAGCAAAGGCCAAGAGAGCAGAACATCTGTTGCTAGACTAAAAACAAACCTTGGCTACCTTTCTCATTAGTAATCCTCTCAAATGGTCTCTTCTACAGAGCTTCAGCCTTTTCTGACTACTTTTTCCTGTCCTTCAACATGTTTGGCAAAAAGTTGTATAACTGCTTAAATGAGAGTGAAAAGCTCTGAGTTGTAGCTTTTTTGTTTTTCTTCAGTCACGTTTCCATTAGACTTTTTTACAAAAGAAAAGTGAAACTTTCAATAAAGGAACCGCTGCAGGGGGGGTTGGTGTTTCCATTGAACAGTGTTGTTTTTTGTTTTTTTAATGAGCATAACTATTCTAGTTCTCTCTTATCTCCATAACTCTCCCTGCAAGACTTCTCTTCAAGACAGTGGAAAAAGAATATCCAATTTTGAAGAAGACTGGCACAAACATCATAGTCTTTGACAAATTATTGCGATTGCAGCTATTGCTGTTGCAAAAATAATCAAGAGAAGATGAAGGCAGAGGATGATCATTCAAATGATTATTCAGTAGTAATGCTTTATGATTGAGTAGCTCTCAGCACAACTACATGAGGCCAAAAACGTCTGGAAACCAGATTTTGATGACTTTAGATTGACCGGCTACGTCACATCCAGCGCTGCTGGAGACGTGAAAATTCACAAAAAGTGTTTCCATTACACTTTTGGGATAAACTGTATTATTGACAAGTCTGAAAAACCACTACGTGGAAGCCTACAAAAGATTTGGCGATATTTGCCTTTTTTTTTCAAGTTATAGGTGTATCCATGACAGGTTTTTTTTTTTTGCGATATTTAGGTTTTGCCCAAAATTTAAAATGCAACGTAACTTGAACTAGGATTGGCTCACATTTTCCTCTTGTGCTAGTTATATTATGACTGCTGCTGTTCTGCTGTTTATGACGGCCTCCGTGTAGAGTCACTGCTTGTCCACATCTTGGAGAAGCTGCTTTGTGTGGTAGTCTGGTGGTTACAGATGTGCGCTTAGACCTCAAGCCCCCCAGGTTCAAGCCCCCATGATGGCAACCAAGATAAACAACTTTGGGCCCCTGAAAAAGGCCCTTTACCCTAATTGCTCCCCGGGCGCTGGAATAATGGCAACCCACTGCTCCTAATTTGATCGGTTAAAAGCAGAGGATTATGGTGTGTGTTTCGATGTATACTGATGAATAAATATTATGATTAATTATATAATATTATCACATATCTTGCAAAGATGGCACTTTAAAGTATCTCTGGAATCTTTTCCTTCACAAAGTTTATTGTAAGAACCTACTTTTGCTCCATCCAGCCAGTAAAACATCAAGCTCCTGTGACATTTAGGAAGAAATTGCTGTGAGCAAAAAAATTGAGACAGAAAAATTGGTTCACTATTTTTGTTAGCCATATAAGGTTGTAAAATGGACATTTACTTAATGATTGAGTGTATATAACTGTCCAATGAACACGTTTGTACAATGTGCCCTAGAGACAAAGTAGAAGTTTGCAATGTAGAGGTACACAAACACACAGCCAAGCTCAATACATTTATCCTACCGCCGTATCTTTGTTTAATTTGGGCTTCTTCGCTAACCGTCACAACAAAATAACAAATTCATAACACACGCAGGGTGTGTCAATCCAAATTAGTCCTCAACACCAACAAAGCTGCTTGTTTTAAAGGAGGCTAATGAGTAGTGTGGCAGAGTTTCAGTTAACTAATCGGCTCATTTTGACATTAAGTCACTCTAAAAGTAGATTAATCTTTCCAAACAAACACGGTGAATGTGCCAAGTGTTGCTTTTTTCCCCCGGCCAAAACCACAGGGGAATACGTCTCTACTGGCTTCTCTCAGTAGAGGAGAGGAAAAGGCATGGCAGGAAATTCTTAGGAAAAGCAAAACTTCCCTCAGGTCTCTGGTCAGGGATGTCTACTGACCCTTGAAAGACCGCAGTTTACCCAGACGTGCTCTGTCGATTGATCAAAATGCATTCGCTGATACTGGCCACCAGACTGCCTGGTGGTGAGTGAATGTAATTTATTGATATTAAAGGGGACCTATTATGGCATTTAATACCTATTTTAAACAGGCCTTGAATGTCTTTTAAAAACAAGCTTTTGATTGTTTTTGCTAAATAAATTAGAAATTCAGTCTCTAAGCCATGTCTTTATCTTCCCCGTTTCTAACCTTCTCTATGTGGGATTGTGAGTGGGCGGGGAGGCTATGATAATGAGGCTCTGTGCTGATTGGCTGCCCGACGCGAATGACGAGATACACCATAGACATATATACATAGACGCCGCATTGACTGACGCTTCCTATTGGGGCCTACGTCGGGCGTGGCCGCCATCTTGGATCGGTGGCGCTTTGACTCCAGTGCGTTCACTTCTATTGAGGAAGGAGGTGTATGCATGAGTAAAATAACTATAACTCACTTCTTTTTCAACCGATTTTCACGCGGTTTGCGTTGTTACAAACGGCAGACATGTAGTTATGATACAGGATGCTTTATGTACGTTAAAAATGCAGGCTTTCATGCTAAAATACGTTCTGCAGGTAGTCACACTACTGGTTATGCTATTCAGGTATACACACACAGGTGTATATATATATATACACACACACACACACACACACACACACACACACATATATACACATATATGTATACACACACACACACACATATATATATATATATATATATATATATATATATATATATATATATATACACAATACAAAATACAGTATAGCATATTAATGAATGTATTAATATATTTTAATAGCAGACATAACAAACTTAAAAACAAAAAACATAACGGATGACAGCATACAAAAAAACATTTGGTGTTATAAATGAAAATTATATAATAATGCAATCGCTATGATATATAATTGTATAATATAATAAAGTCAAAAATATATGAAATGAAGCAACATACATAAGATAATACAATATGCTATATTACTGGGTACGCTAATATGATATAATAACATGTAATATAATATGGTATAATAGATTAATATAATATCATACATTCTGTTATACTATAACATGTAATAAGGGGTAACAAAAAATAAGGTACACTATGATAATAATGATAATAATAATAAAAATAATAATAAAAAGATTGTTGAGTTGAGTTTATTTCATTTACACTATTTACATTTTTACCAACTGTTCTTCACACTTCACAACAGTTCTGTTTCTCTCTCTGTCTGTCTGTTTCTCTCTTTGTCTGTTTCTCTCACAGAGCCACTGTATTTTCAGTGTTTTTTTAAATGAGGAACTCATAAAAACATGACTCTACTTGTTCACATCACACACACATACAGAGACAATCATGGCGGTACAGATGAGAGGATAGTAGTTAAAATCAGATCACTCAAATGAACGACGATCATACAGTACAGCTGTAACTCATGGTCCAGAATTTATGATATTATATTAATCTATTATACCATATTATATTACATGTGATTTTATCATATTAGCGTACCCAGTAATATAGCATATTGTATTATCTTATTGTATGTTGCTTCATTTCATATATTTTTGACTGTATTATATTATAAAATTATATATCATAGCGATTGCATTATTATATCATTTCATTTATAACACTAATATACAATTCCTCACACACACACTCCTTCCAAATGTTTCTTTTTTTTTCCATTATGACAATTGAATGCTGTCATCCGTTATGTTTTTTGTTTTTAAGTTTGTTATGTCTGTTATTCAAATATATTAATACATTCATTAATATGCTATACTGTATTTTGTATATATATATATATATATATATATATATATATATGTGTGTGTGTGTGTGTGTGTGTGTATATATATGTATATATGTGTGTGTGTGTGTGTATATATATATATATAATATATGTGAGTATACCTGAATAACATAACCAGTAGTGTGACTACCTGCAGAACGTATTTTAGCATGAAAGCCTGCATTTTTAACGTACATGAAGCATCCTGTATCATAGCTACATGTCTGCCGTTTGTAACAAAGCAAACCGCGTGAAAATCGGTTGAAAATTAAGTGAGTTATAGTTATTTTACTCATGCATACACCTCCTTCCTCAATAGAAGTGAACGCACTGGAGTCAAAGCGCCACCGATCCAAGATGGCGGCCACTCCCGACGTTCTCAGGCAGTCAATGCGGCGTCTATGTATATATGTCTATGAGATACACCGCTACGAAAAAATGGCGGAAGCTCCGGCCGGCGGAGTTGGTTGGGGGCGTGGTTTCACGCATCGCTCGTGTCGTGACGTCACGACAGGAGCAGAATCTGAACGGCTCGTAGAAGCCACATCACACTGGATGGATCATCCGGGCGGCTGTACAGACACTGCAGAATTTGGTTGCTTTCCTCCTTCTCTGAGTTGGCAGGCTGAGGGGAGACCACTTTATATATGTTAAAGCAAGAGAAAACCTGTTTTTCATAATAGGTCCCCTTGTAAATTTCCAACATTTTAAATCACGGCTCATTTGAAATCAGCCTGAGGATAAGAACAACAAAAACATTGATTGGGTTTTATCCATATTAGGGGGATTAGGGTTGGCTGTTGATCCAAAAGGAAAATAAATTTAGCACAAAAAGTAAGGAAATTTGTGTTTGGTAGATTATATCTTTGTTGTAACAATGCCTCCTGGCAATAAATCTTATACTGCTGGAAAGCCTGTTTTTTTTTTTTCCCTTTTTAACTGGTGACGTGTTTGTAAAGAACATGCATTTGTGGGATAGGGAGGAGAGCTGAGTATGTGGTATATGCCCATGAAAGATTTACCAAGCAACTTTGATGTTTAGTGGACTGGATGATTTAAGTTTATAAGAAAGAACACATATTGTCAATTTAACATAAGGCATGTTTCCATTACCCCATGATCTGTGAAACCGCACTAATCCGAAAAAAACTCCAGACTATCAAGTAAACCTTTTTACGATTCCAGGAGATGTTTTTTCAGGCGCGTCAATAATCCAATTCTTCGCATAAGTGTAATGGATACACTGTTTGCGCATTTCCATGTCTCTGACAGCGCCGGATGTGATGTAGCCGGCGAATCTAAAGTCATTAAAATCTAGTTTCCAGCTGTTTTTGGCCTCACTAATATGGTGTAGTATGATTTAAAGGATTTATCAAAAACTAGAGATTTTTTAGTTTATTTTCTTCAACGTTGAGATCTTCTTTTTGTTGTTTTGAAGAGAAATCTCACAGGATGAGATAAACAGAGTTACACTTATTTGAAAAACACCGATCATTGGAAACACCAACCCCCAACCCACCTTTTTATGAACTTTCAGAGATTCTATTTTCTTTTGCTCAAAAGTGCAATGAAAACCTGGCCAGTGTGACGTCCGAGACAAGTCTATGCCTTAGTGGAAAGCCCTGCACGACTCTCTGTCAAACCATTCAAAAGTTATAACAGAAAATAGGGACAACCAATCAGAAGAAGGGGCGGGGCTAATTCAGGCCAATGAAGATCAAGGACTCAATACCGAGTCCAAAGACACCACCCACGAGTCTTTATGTCAAACCATTCAAAAGTTATGGCAGAGAAAAGTTTTCTAGAGGGCGCTGTTGAGCCATTAGGTCACGCCCATTAATGCAAACCATGAAATATCAAATTTATCGCCAGGCCTGGCTTGCATGCAAAATATGGTGACTTTTGGGGAACTATCAAATATGGACCAATCAGATGAAGGGGGGGGCGCGCTTTTTGGTGTCTAGTGTCGCCATGGTAACGCTTTTGAAAGAGAAAAGTAATGCGCGCCGTCGCAGGATGGAGACGCATATTTTGATGTATAAAACACCTGGGTGCATGTTACGGTTCGGGCCGTATTAACTGCCGAAGGAATGGCATAAATTGTGCCAAAATTACACGATTAATTAAAAATGGCCGACTTCCTGTTCGGTTTCGGCCATGGCGCCAAGAGACTTTTCTTTCAGTTACGACATGATACAGGTGTGTACCGATTTTCGTGCATGTAGGTCAAACCGTATTGTGGGGCTTGAGGCACAAAGTTTTCTAGGGGGCACTGTTGAGCCATTTTGCCTCGCCCATTAATGCAAACCATTAAATATCAAATTTTTCGCCAGGCCTGGCTTGCGTGCAAAACTTGGTGACTTTTGGGGCACGTTTAGGGGGGCAAAAAGGCCCTCCTTTCGTCAGAAGAAAGAAAGAAGAGTAATAAATAATAATGACAAGAAAAAATTCCTACAGATACAATAGGGCCTTCGCACTTGCAGTGCCTAATAAAATCTGGGATTTGAATATCAGATTTTGATGGTTTATGCCTGCATTGTGAATGTTGCCCTTGTGACCTGGGGTTAGATTTGAAGATCATTGAGCTGCTTCAACAAGCCCACTCTTATGTGGACAAAGGAGGCAGCACTGTGAGGATATTTTGATTTCTCCAGCACGTTTAACGTGATTCTGTAATGTGAGATGCTCCAGAAAATAAAAACTAGGTTCGTCCATGACTACCTGGAGAGACGCCACCATTTGTGAGACTGAAGTGTGTCAACAAAGACGACTGGACTCTTTCTCTTCGCCCCCATCTCCCAGAACAGTCCTGTCATCTCCAGAAATATTCAGATGACTCTGCCTTTGTGGGGTGTGTCAGCTGTGGACTGGAGTCTGAGTAAAGAAAATACCAGGAGTGCTTTGAGATATGAGCCAATGATTTAAAAAAACAAAAACAAAAAAAAAAACAAAAGAACAAAACTGAAGAACTTGAGAAAGAAGTTTGGCTGTTTGCTATTATACCACAGGAAATGACTATAAAAGTACTTCTCAACATAATTGGCAGCACTGGAAACCTTCTTTTACAATATACTGATTAAAAATGACGTAGTTGAACTCTTGGGTCAGCTTAGCTTCAGTAAGGACCATATATATTGCATGTACTGCAATTACCTTGCGTAGTAACTCCACAAAAATTATTTGCAAGTGTTTTTTTTTTTTTCTTTGTTTCTAAAACATAAATTGCAACAAATAAATTTGCCTCAGGAATTTATAAAGCATAATTTTATTCAGCTCACTTTTTAGCCACGGTGGGATCTCCAATTAAATCTGGTGCCAGTATTTCCATTCCCTTTGAGATGAGTTGGACTCGCTGTTTTTTCTTTAAGGCCATCATCAGATCAAATCTTTTTGGTGCTTTATGTTATGACGACAAAGATGTGAACGTCTTAACATGCCAGTGCTCAAAGAACTGCTGCACATCTCCAGGACATCTTCACTGAGACTTGGGCTTTGTCCGATAATGAACTTCTATTAGCGTAAATAATCATTTCAGTTTGACTCAGTTATTCTGTTTTTGTTGTGGGGGAGCAATCTAATTGTTGCTTTGCTGGAAATATTACATCAACATTGATAAATTGTCAAAACGGTTTAGAGTTTAACTTGATTGACTAATCGGTTAATTAGCTTATCATTGCAGGTTTTAAGGACAGATTTTTATGGCTATAAAATCTTGTTCTTACAAATTTGTTTATTTTTGTCAGAATAATTTTGTTGTTGTTGTTTGTCATTATCATAATTATAGTCTCTTTTGTTGGATTCCCTTTTCCTTCATTTCCATTGTATGGCTCCCTTAACTACTAAAAACCCACAACCAATGTGCTTGATAATGGTTTCTGCTCTTTTTAGCTCAGTGTCTGTTTGTCTACGAGCTTTCTTGTCACTTAGTTTTGTTTTGATGTGAAGCATTTAATTATATTTAACTATTTTTAGTTGACTTGGTTTGTTTTAGTTTTTTTATTCTTGTGTTGTACCAGAAGCATTTCCTATTCTGAGATTGTGTCTCTCATAGTTTGGGGGGGGTTGTGGTTTGGTTTTACTTGGGCTTTTCTGGGTGGCAAAAAAAAGTAGCACAGAGCTATAGTAATTTAAACAAAACAGCTCTGTCCTTCACCATCCTGAGCTTGTAGTTGAAGCAGCAGATCTTTCATGTCTCTTCAGCTGAGTTATTAAATGATGCCAACAATGACCAGCTGCCGGTTGTGCAAAAATACATGCATGGAAAGTACTGACACACACACAGAAACTTAAATAGAGCCAGTTTGCTAGAGGACTGCAGCTCTGGAAGCCCAGGCTTTGCACCACCTACGCTTTCAAGTTCATCTAAGTCAAACCTGTCTGTAAATATTGCAGATAGATTTTTGCAGCAGCATGGGATCATAGTCATCATGTACAGAGGGAGGCCACAGACGAGCCTAGTGTACTCTGTAGGATGGGAGTCAGTTTGTTTTGTAGCATTTGTCAATTTCTTCCAAGTCTGAACTAGAGCCAGGGTTTTCTGAACATTTTTAGTTTTCTTGCCTTCAATGCGAATCTGTTTAAAAGATGCAATTTCATGCTGAAATCCAGGCCCTGATTTGTGATTCTTGTACTGCTGTTACCCTGTTTAACTCTGCATCGGTTTAGTTTGTCATGTGGCCAAGGCCTCCCACAGCCCAACTATCCCAAATGTCTCAGTAGCAGCTTGCATCCAAAAAAATTAGCTGATTTCACTCTGTCAATTGAGTGCCAGTAGAGTGTGTGGCTATGTGTGTGTGTGGCTATGTGTGTGTATGTGTGCATGTATGAATATGTGTGTGTGTGTGTTCAGGGACAAAGAGAGCATTATCCATGCAGTGTTGAGGGAAGAGAGCATGTTAAAACGCTAGAACACTTATTCTCTGGAGCGTTGTCATATGCACAAACCCCTTTCCTGGGTCATATGAGCAGCACCATGGTGGGACGGCAAGATGTGGGAGCGTCCCTCATGAATGTGCTGACAGCAGTGGGTGGAGGTTTCAGTATCTGTAACCCACAGACTAGGTTATTTTTATGCTGTCTAAATGATATCTATATGTTCATAGTTTAGTTTTATACAATGTATAGCCATAAGAATTAACCATGGTTAGTAATTAAGAAAAGAAGCCGAGATAGAGCCTCAAAACTAAATGAAGTCACATGCTGCAACCTTATATTTAATCATATATCCCAAAGGAAAATATTCCAGCTTTGCTTTGACTGTTGTGGCTGCCGAGGGGCAACATTTGATTTTTAAAGGAAGCAGGGACAGCAGAAGACAGTTCATCAGATGAGCACTCGGGACTGGCTCCAAAATTAAAGTTAATTTCCATTGACCCCCATATTAAAATGTCAAGTTTTACAGCAGAAATTAACCTGTTACGGCCTGGTGCACATAAGTGGTGGCGAGTGGTTGCGCAGAGCAGCCAGCCGAAGGTCAGCATGCTCAAGTGATCGTAGTAGCCACTAAGGCTCCTAAGCACGGTGGCTACAACAGGATTTGGACAGTTTTGTTTTGCTGCCCGTACTTTGTGTTGTTTTTGTCCATCTTTTTGCAGACGAAAAGGAACAGTGACGCCGGCAATCATAGGAGCCCTATTGAGTCGATTGTTGAAACTAAACAAGAGACGAAGAAGAAAATTGTCAGTCATCCTGAAGAAGTATTGAAAATTACGTTTGTCGTCAATTTCACGGATGGATGGAATAATAGAAAATAACTTTCTTTTCGGTGTGTTGCTTGATAACCCCATTATGGCAAACAACGCACAGAGTTGTGAAGGCTAGTAACGTAAACAACTTTTTGAACGGACGGGTGTACAAATGCAAAGAAGTCAGAAACCTGTAAGTGATGTCACAGAAGGTTATGTCCAACTGTCCTTCTTCAGTCTGTGGTAGCTGCAAGGATTTCAAGACAAATTATTTCATTTCCTTTCATAAGGAATCTAATGTTTTGTTGATGGAGGGGGCTTCAAAGCGACCTTCCTTGGCATTTTTGATAATAATCATGGCTGCTTCTTCAAATGCTTTCAGGGATTTCTCTCACTTAGGAATCTTTTGAAATAAAAGACGATTTGACCAGACTCCATGTCCCTTAACAAAGTCGTTACTTATCTCTGTAATTGTCAGGTGCTCTCTATAGATCAGGGTTCAGCCCCTTTCCCATGATTCCTCTGATCTGTAGTCTAGCCTGCCTCTCCTGGTGCTATGTTTATGCTCTTATTAGATTTACATGGAAAATGTTGCATTAGAACACTTGAGTGCTTAAGTTCCTCCGTGGGCTTTGTGGACCCCACATGACAAGCTTGAATGATTTGATAATATATCAGAAGTGCATGTTGTAGTCATTTGTGTTCCTATTAATATTTGTTTTGATTGCCATTGAGAACACTCAAAGATAACAAATGACACATCAAGTGCTTTAACGGTCTGAGCTCCCAGGCAGAAAAGAGACAATTAATAATAGATTTCAAAAAAAATATTTTTAAGGAGTTCATAAGGTTCTGTAGACAAATCGCCTTTGTTTAGAAACCTCAGGTGTCGGCGTGACGTTTGTACAATAAAAGGAGCTGCTTGTAATCTGATGCCCTGGGAACAATCATGTTTGTGTAGATAGCAGGCAGACCCTCACAGGACTCAGACCGCAGGGCTTTTCCTCCAGCCAGCGCTCGCATCACAAGACTACAAGACTGCATCTCCTCAGACCCCTGACTCAACTCATCAGATGAACTATCAGTTCAAACGCAGAGGCCACATCAACCCACATAATCCCTATTAATGCAGCTATTTTCATTTGAGCAGTAATGCTCATTTTTGTGTTTTACGTACACGTGGACTAAGGTCTCACTTGCATCTGTACATCTGCCATTCTTGCATCACATGGTTCTACTGCAGTTGCAAATGCACAGTAACAATTAGCAATTATTAATTTCTTGAACAGAAATGCAGGTAATAGTTGTGTTCACGGTTTTACCTTATAAAAAATGCAGTTTCCTCTGAGAGAAGACAATAAAAATATGAATCCTGGAGCAGTAACCTTAGTGAGGTTATTTAGCCACACAAACCCCAAAGCTTTGTGGATAGCAACTCTGCTGTTGGTGACCTTTTTGATTGGTCATGGTTTATATCCACCATGATGTGACTGATCTTCATTAGACGCAGGGTTTTGTCAGCATCATGGCGTGAAGTGCGTTTGCTCTGAGTTGCATTAACTTGTTGATGGTACCCCGCTGCATCGGATTCAGTCCCACATTTTCTTGGGCCTCATGTTCACTTGCATGAAATTACTGCCTTCGCTTGCATAAAGTATACAAATCTGAGTTTAGATCATCATAGCGCTGGTATCAGATATGAACACGCTTCAATGTTTGTCCAGTCAAGATGAAACTTGGCACAGCTTGGAAATGCCACCACATGTCTGGATAAATATTCAGCTGGTGTAAACGGAAGATCCACTAAAACATATTTGATGTTTTATCCTGGCTGTTGGTGTCCTTTCTTGCCATCTTTGAAATTTTCAATGAGTTTTGGTTGGCACTCGTTTTTTTCACTCAGAATGAATCATGAATTTTGCTCCTTTTTTATCGAGTCAACATTCTTTTCAAAGCTTTTTAAGAAACAAATCTGCTAACAAGTGTGAATAGCCATCAGGTTGAGCCATTATTAAATGGATTAGATTTGATGGTGGATGAATGGATGGCGGGGTACGGTCTGAGAAGCTGGTCAACGCTCTAAGCTGAGAAATGTGAAGAATTTATATAATGAATATAATCCTTTTGAGCACACTTTGAATCTCCTGAAAAAATGACTGAAGTTAGTTTCAACACAGATAAAAGATTTGATCAACACATCTTATCCATTCCACTTGATCTTTCTCATATATCCACGAGTTCGAGTTTATCTAGTTCTGAGCGCTGACATTCAAGTGTGTCACTCCTTCCTCCTGATGCACTCGCAAACCCACCACTGGAAGTTCACAGATGTATATTACTCCAGCTGTTGTCAGGGCCTTGCAAATAAATGTCTCGTCTCCTCTCTTATTTGTCCACAGAGGTATATCGCCTTGGAGGACTCCCAAGACGGCGAGAAGAAGGATCTTCAGTGTCGACTGGTGACGTTGGAGTCTCATACACGTCATCTAGAGATGAAAACTAAAAACTATGCAGACCAGAGTAAGTGTTACTTTCTTCCTCTGTCATTTGTGTTAGCTTTAATGGCTCTATTTTTGGAAAACTGAACAGGATAGGATACTGTGTGAGCAGCATTGACGGTTTGCAGGTCTTGTGACTCGGATGTGGACTCCTGTGTCCCTGCTGAATTATGGCCATCGTAACATACTACGAATGTTTGCCTGCCAAGTCTACTGAACAAGCTCTAATTGAATACCCAAACAGGCTCTGGGCCAAGGAAGATTACATTTTAACTGTACCTGCGTGTAGTTTGTAATTATCTTCCCATGCAATGAGACTGATTTTGTTTCATTCATTGATTTGTAAAAGATCGTCCCACATCTGAAGGGCATATGTATGTCATTATTTGCATCTGTTTCCGATAAGATTGAGGTGTAAAGGGCAGTGAAGACATCATGTCTAAATGTGCTAGTATTTCTGAGGCATGACGAGGAAATCAGGGCAAAAAAAAAAAAAAAAACCCTCATGATGTGTGCATGACTGCACCGTTGATGACGTTTGTTTGTTCCACCAGAGTATCGTAACATAAACCGTGCTCATGCTTTTTTTTTTTTCACATTTTCCTCCACTTCCACACTTCCTTTTTTTCTGTGTTGTGGATGTTTTTTGTCTTGTCCATTTAATCGTGTTTGTGGGTTGAATTGGCAGCAGCAATGTTGTGCGAAATACAAAACTAGACTGTTTGGTCATAAAATACCGAGAGCTAACTCTATAAATACCACCACAGTTGGACAATTTAAACAGGTCTGCTTGTCCTGCTGATTCATCACTCAGAAATCACTTGTTTACCTCCGGTTACCATTCCCAAGAAACCAATGTTTTAGCACCACTTTATTTCTCTGTATTTAGACTTTTGCATGCGAGGCTTTCCTTGAGAATCAATCACTTAATTTTTTCCCCCAGCACACCTCTTTCACGCTTAGGTTATTTTTGGTCTACTCTTTAAACTCTACTTCCTCAAAACCACACCAAATTAGAGTTTTCATCACATGAACCTGAGCCCTGTCAAACATCTGTTTCTGGCTTGAAGTCATGGCTGAAGAAGGAAAGGTGGAGCATGTAGTGAACTAGCCGTATGAGCTCTGAGTCAACGCTCAGTGCGACAGACTACACGCAACATATTTAATGCCACCTACTTGAGGGTGCACTTGCATGGCTGGCATCTGAATAACAACTGCTGTTTTGACTGAAATAGGCAAGAGCACGTGAGTCTTGAGCACTTGAGTCACTGTTTTCTACTTGCTTGAGCTATTAAGATCTTTTGTTTTGTTTTTGTCCTTCTCCACTGTAGATTTAAAATATACATTCCTCAGTCTAGTCATTTACTGTCGAGTCACACTAAGAAGGTCTGGGCTGTAAATCTCAGCTGGGGCGTTTCTGCTCTTCCTGTACCCTCATGGATGCTCTCAGGATGCTCTGGCAGTCAAAAAACATGCATGTTGGGTTGATTGGTGATTCAAACGTATCTTTACTGTAGATGAAAGTGGTCATTGTGGGCCACAAGTCTTTGCCTCAAGCTTAAGATGTGCTCCACTCCCCCTAGAGAACCTAAGCAGGTTGGAGCCAGTATAGCAAAGGTATGAATGGACTTTTAAAACTCCACATTAAGAGCCATGTGGAGCTGAAATGTCAAGCGTAATCCTTTATATGTACAAGTTAAACTATTGTTTTTAAAATTACTACTTGGGTTCGAATGTTGGAGTTTATGATGATTGGACTTGATGTGGGGCAAAGTTCAGAAATAAACCTTTTCACTTTCACTCTTCTCTGTTATGAGTTGTTTTTGGTGATGCATCGTCACCCTCTGCTGGGTTTTTGTTATTGCACCAAAATGGTTTCATACTACCGGTATACTCAATGGTACAGTATATAATCTTTTCACTGAGCTTTACACACAAATGGATCAGAGTATTTAAGGTCTGAATAATTACCTTTTAAATGCAGTTTATATCTTAATGCATGGCTGCTATCTCTAACTGATCTTTCTCATCCAGTCGGCAGATTTGAGGAGAGGGAAGCAGAACTCAAGAAGGAGTACAATGCTCTTCATCAGAGACACACTGAGGTAGGCTGATCTGATCATTCAGAAGATTTTACTTCCAAAAATGAACATCAATGTTGAATGTGTGTTTTACTTACTGGTACTTATTTATTTAAAATACCCTTTGATCAGCTTTAATGTACACTGCCTATTCATAAAGCCCCTCTGTGTAGCAATACAACTACTGACCACAGGGGGGCACCATCATAAGCAAGTTCATGTGTCATGTGTAAAATACAATGAGGTGGACCTCTAGTGGGACAGAATGGTATTACAAGAAGTGCTGGACCATCCCAACTATGTTTTCTTTTTGTTTTGGTCAACACAGCAGATCTACATGGCCCTGTTTTGTCAGAAGAGGAGCGGAGTTACATGCTAAATATGTGCCCCATAAGTCCCAGAAATGATCTGATGAATACTGGACTAAGATAACAGCATAATGTTTGTCTGCAAAAATGTTCAATCATTTCACAAACTTTTGCTGTTAGGCCACTATTAGTTTTGATTAAATAAAATAGGTTAGGTTTGGTATACAGGGAGCAAGATGTGCATATTTCACCACTTGGGGAAAAAAAAAAGTGAAATTGGTTTGAAGCTACTACATCAATGCATAATGGATAACATATCCATTATGTATCACTAACGTATGTCTTGGTTTCTAAAAAAACGTTCTCAGGCTTCAGCAGCCAACTCCTGATGTGAATAATGCTGCAGAGCATAGTGAAAACTGTCACCTCCAGTCGGCCAGTACATCTACATCATGTTTTGTGAGCCTGTCTGTCACAGCTGTCCCTGAACACAGTGTACTTCACATGTAACAAACCACTAATGACTGCTTCCTATATTAGAACCACTCTAGACAATTTACAAATGTATTCTGGTCTAATTTGCAGATTTACACTGGTAGATTCTAGCAATGTTTTTTAGTCTTACGGTTTGCAGAATGAATCTAAATTGAATCAAAATGGTCTGTTGAATTCTGTCCGTTAATGTGTATTTGCATTTTAGATGATCCACAGTTATATGGAGCACCTGGAGCGGACGAAACACCTACATGCAGCAGGACCAGCAGAGCCTTCAGATACAGGCACATCAACAAAAACACGGTTAGAGAACCATACCCCTACTGTGTTTTTATTTTTTGTTTTTTTCTATACCTCATTCTATATTACGGTGAGCCAATCTACATCTTTAAAAACTTGATGGAGCTGATTGAGTATGGCTGCAGTAACGATATTTGCCTCTTCCACACTTTAGTTTGTGACTCCCAGTCAGGGCTTTTTCAGATTAGAACATTTTAGGAGCGATTTGTCAACACATCGGTCACAAATCGGCAGGTGGTTGGTGGTGAGAAGTTGGCGTTTGACCATCAGGTGTGAACCACTCAAAGAGTCATCACAGATGCTCACAGTCTCATCCCAGAGCCATTGCAAATGGCAAACCAATAGATCGATATCAATCTATTGAGTTGTCAGGGGACTCCCTCATTGGGCTGGGTTGACTTGGATTGCTTCTTTCCCCTCAGGAAATAGTCATCGTTTAAAAACTGCGTCCTGTAAAAACCTGAGGCCACCTACCTCCGATGCTTAATGCTGCTTTAACATAGGTGGATTCTTCCACTCCTGTCTCAAAACACTTGTCCACTTTGTCCATAATGTGGAGATTACGGCCCTCAGACGAGTGTTCCTTATCTCCGAGGTGTTGGAGGTCCACTGAGTCTTAACCTCAAATTACTGCCTCTCCTGTGTTGTGCCCAAGCATATGTGGACCTGCTGTTTTTAGATGTCTTTGTCAGGGTCTGTTCACGCCACACTCCACTGAACCGCACTGCATATGCAACACATAAGTATCCTCTCATGCCACCTTATACCCCACCGGTCTGCTTTTTTTGGATGTGGGGTAAAGCATCTTTAAGAATCAGGAGAAAGAGGTCAAGTTTCTTTTTATGTAAACACCCAGGACTACTTTGCAGTAACAACTACATAAAATATACTAATCTAATGGTACTTTCTCTGCAGTGGGTTTCCATACTTTGTGTCATATGGTGGATATTGATACTTACTATGAGTAAGTTACTGGAGAATTTATAGCTTAGTGTAAATTGTCAGATTCAAGAAGATCAGCATAAAACACTTGCAGATAATTAGTAAATAAAGTTGTACATCTAATTGACTGCAGCCTTATAGTGAACCACTACTGAGCACTGCTGGGAGGCTCTACTTCCACTCACATATAGTGTAGTATACCCTGCACACTAGCAGAGGCAGACTTGGGTGAGTACCTGCTGCACATGAGAGACATTCACAATTAGCAAGAACTTGGAAATGGCATCAGTTAGGGGTGTAACAATATATCGTGCCACGAAATTTCGCGATACAAAAATGTCACAATACGTGTCGTGGAGGTGACAAAGTGTATCGCGATATTGGGTTATTAATATTAATCTATTGTGTTGACTAGAAACGCGCATCCGACCGCGACCGGACCGCGGCCGGACCGTGCGGACCAAAATCTTCCTCCGCTCAGAAGAAACTAGTCCCGTTTTGCGGTCCCGTTTTGAGGTCTGAACCTTTACTTATGTAAGTCTGGTGTAAAGTTAAGCCTTACCTTATTAAATTAAACCTTTTTGGGGTTGTGAGTAGGATAAACACGAAGACAACTTCTGCTAAATTCCAGTGTACTTCAATGTCCGCTCAACAGCCTAGGATTTTAGAACATCAACACAGCACCTAGTGCTGTATCACTCCGCCCAATCTAAAACAGACTAATCACTACAGATAAACTGACTAGTGTAATTATAGTCCCTGATTTACAGAATATAAAGAATATATTTATAAAATAATGAACCCTGAATTAACAAAATAACCTTCTTAACAAAAATAAATCTCCTCTTACACTTATAAGGTGAGCATGAATCAATCTTTTTTATGATGTAAAATTGTATGTATTTATTTACTTGTATTTATTTATTTAATTTTAGTTGTTAAATTTCTGGAAAATAAAAAAGTAAAATCATACATGAGAGAAACTATTCAGTTTGTGGCAAAATATTTGTACTTGTATGAAACTGAAGATGCATAATGCAAACCTGACATTTACTTTTAGTTCAGTTTGTGGAAAATGGTTGGCCTGGCTTGCTCTTTAAAACTTAAACAGTTATAAAGCATTACAAACTGTAACAATAGGGCAAACACACAGCATTATTTTGTATTTTGTGTCTTTCAAATAAAAGACAATTTCCTCATGACTACCTCATTCAAGGTTGTTAAAAAAATACTGCTATATCGTATCGTATCGTTATCGTGACCTCAATATCGTGTATCGTACCGTATCGTGAGATTAGTGTATCGTTACACCCCTAGCATCAGTTAACTGCACAAAAAAGGAAATCTGTATAAAATGGTGACACAGAGTAGATTGCGCTGAATATTTTGAAATTTGACATACGTAAAAGTGGGGTGCATTTGAATTCACTCTGTGATTTGTTACTGCGGGAGAGCATGAGACGGAGAAGAAACGCGGTAAATAGAGGATGTTGCAGATGCTCTCAATCTAGGATGCAGTAATTTACTTCAATGGGATGAAGGGCTTTGTGGTCCGTTACTCATTTGGAAAGCAGATTATGAATGAACAAAATGCTATTGGGAGCCAGGAGGTTGGAGCACCTCTCTGCTTAACAAGAGCATCATTTACAACATCAATATGGTGTCCTCTGCATTCGGTGTGCATGTGTTAAATTAAGTACTCTGTACTCTGTATCGACAATAAACATGGGATGCTTTAGAAGGAGAAAATATATATTATACCAACTAGATATATGGAAGAGTTGTCACTGCCACGTCCGTATTTAATGAGAAAACAGCAGTATTTGTAAACTTCATATTACTGTAAGGTAGTTTTCGTATATGTTAGAGGGCACCGGTGCTGTAGCCAAGGTGCACGCCCATTTATATGGTGTTGTTTGTCAGTAAGTCTGGCAGTCACCTCAGCCCAAACTCAGCACCACAACGCGCGTAACAGTAGTGAGTGCTGCCATTAGTTCGGGATCAGTGTTGACAGAGCATCATGTTTCCATGACGACTGGCAAGAAGTGAAAAGCATGTAGGCACAACACTGCGTTCAGTTGGATTTTTTTTTTCTCTATTGTTCGATTCTACCGTGCTTGTAAATAGAGCTCAACTGCAGCTGGAAGTGGTTCGTTCATGTTACTTTTTGGTTGTTTACATGGTTTCTCACAGCCTCCATGGAAGCTTTTTTTAGCTCAAACGAGTCCTTCTGTAGTTCGGTCTAATCGAGGTTGTGGCGCTTTCACACTGCAAACGAACCGCTTGTGGTGTGAAAGTTCTGCGCTGAGAGTTTTCTGATGGCTGAGCTGAGACCACCCCGTCAAACAAGGTCTCAGTATGGCTGTTTTCTTGCAGCGTTCAGGCCTAAAATAGCATCTAACTTGGCTTCCTAGGCAGTAAGATTCAATCTAGATGGACAAATATATTGACATTGGTATTGACGTTGATGAGCCTGTCATTTATTGCAATATTTTTTGTTTTTGATATGCACATCTTTTCACAATATCAATCAATTTGAGACATAACAAAATCAAAATTTATTCAAAGACAGTCACCGCATTCAGTAGGAATACTTTGCTTCTGTTTATCTGCAGCGTATGGTATACTACAAGTACAGTAAAACGGTCAGAAGACCATATTTTAACCCTATATCTTGTGTTTTGTCTGCATTTTAATTAATTTCCCTTTGGGGATTAATAAAGTATTTTGAATTTAGTTTAATTCCCTGTGATATACTGTGTCTCATTTCAACTGTTGGGCCCTATCCACTTAGACTTAAAGGAGGGCTGTGTCATTTTTTGCCTTGTCTCTGTGCGAGGGGACACTTTTAGATAGATCTTCATCTTTACTATAGTATTTTGTAGTACATAGTACCATACAGTATAGAAACGTTATCTATATCTGTTGTCTGTTTGGTCACGTATCCACTTTGGTCCAGAATGAAATGCATGTCAGGCTGAACGGGAACAAGGTTGTAGAACCCACTGGTCTCAGTGTCATGGTCCCGATTGTTTGTATGGATCAGGTGGGTTTTCTAAAGCACTTCTTCCGCCTTAACCCAAACCAGAAGCTGGTTTCAGGACTGTTTCAGGACTTCATAACAGATGAAAACTTCAGGCCTTCAATGCAGATCAGTTGTCTTTGCTGGCACCATGAGGATATTTTTCTTGGGAGCTTCAAGAAATAGTTGTATCATGTTGAACTTGACGGAGGAGATGAATGTGGATTTCAAGAGGATCAAGAATAAGGTGAACCCTACTTCAATCCAGGTTAGAGGTGTTGGTGGTGCACTGTAGATGCCTGGCAGTAACCTGGACAACAGATTGGACTGGAAATTAAATATCGATGCAAGAGGTTTAGTTTCTTCTGTGGAGCAAGATGCTTGCTTGCAAAATGCTCAGAACTCGGACCAGAGCTGATTGTGGAAAGAATAATGGATTTGTCATTGACGTAAAAACAAGAAAAACCCTTCATCTATCATGCTGCCATCATACATGTCCTGCACCACATTAGCCCACCTCTCTGCCACTCCAAACTTCCTCACGCAAGTCCACAATTCATCTGTTTTGTCTAAATTCATTAAGACAGTGCAACTTTCTCTCAATCAGCAATTCTGACTTCCGATATAACAGTTTTACAACTGCATTTTATGACTTTTTTTTCATACCAATGAAGGCTGTATAAATACATATTTTAATGTTACCTTCCCTGATTGATATTTATGTAAACTGCTACTGCAAAACTTTTTTCCCTTTTAGGATGACTAAAGAACTTTATGTAGAAAGTTGCTTTTAATTTTACTTTCCTTTACATCAGAATATATGTTCATTATAAACTTATGGTTTAAAACACACATGAAGTGTTTAACAGATAATCACCATAAAGTTAACATTTTTTATTGTTCACTTTGAAAAAGCCCCCTGTATGACACACACACACACACACACACACACACACACACACACACACACACCTTTTGATCAGGCTCTATGTTTTGCAGCCAGTAAGCTGCAGGCTGAGAGGATGCATATGGAACAAGCTGTCTCAGCATCCAAATGAGAGAGGGAGATGGAGAGAGATAGTCAGAGAGAAAGAGGGGGTTGGTGGGGACTGTGAGGGGGAGAGCGTCGGAGTATTCTAGACTGCACAGCTTCAGCGGCGTCACATCTCCACAGATGATAGGAAAAGTAAAGGAGGAATGAAAGCGGCATTGCCTGCTGGAGGAGTTGACTGGAGGTGGAGTTCGCTGCAGCTACGAGCCTCGCCTGACCCTCTCTGGATTACATCCTGCTCTGTTGTTTCTGCGCTGCTGCTCTGCTCTCATCAGTCCCTGCTGCTGAATCCACCAGGATTACTGTTGTTGTGACTGCTGCTGACACATTGCTCTGCCTTTCACTGACTCCAACACCTCCGCTTCAACACCAGAGCGACTCTCAACAAGAAGAGCGTGCCGCCTCTTTCTTCCGCCGTATGTGTGCTGGTAGTTGTTCGGTCAGAACGGCAGAGTGCTTCTGTGACCACGTTGCTCCCGCCAGCTGTGCCCTCCAACCTCCCTGTCCTGGGTGAGGTGCCGGGCCATGATCTGGGCGGGCCATGAGCCCCGGGTGTATGCTGCTGTTTGTTTTTGGCTTTGTAGGGGGAGCGGTGGTCATCAACTCCGCTGTGCTGGTCTCTCTGTCCGTGCTACTACTGGTTCACTACTCTGTCGCTACTGGAGGCCTACCTGCCCTGCCTTCTTTACCTTCCTTGCCCTCCTTACCCAGACAAAGCAGGTACAAGCTGGATGTGTGTGCTATTTTGGTGCATAAGTGTGTGAAATCAGTACAACATATTTCATCTTCCCCTCCATAAGCTGTGTTTGTTGCCACCGCTGGCTTGTCGCCATGACGTCGTCTTGCAGCTGCCATGTGGGTGTATTATAGTCAGTGTGAGACTGCACATTGAAAGTAGGTCAAAAGAGAGGTACAGGTAGCTGGAGTCATTTCTTCACTGCAGATCCTTTTGAAATTAGATTTTTTTAGATTGTTTTATGTCTATTAAGGTTCTTTTACCTCACTGCTCGATTGAAAAGACAAAGACAGCGCTGATCCCCATCAGTTGCCTTCTTTTGACCTGTTCCTCACAATGTGGTTGTGTGTCCATTGTTTTTTGGGCTGCTGCTTGTCATCGCTGTTTGCCGGCTGTTGTATACTCCATGGCAGCCATTGTTCCACACACTCACACACTTTTTTTTTTTTTTTTTTTTTCATTTGTAAAAGCTCCAGCGTATATTCACTATTTTTTTGGTGTTGGACAGGGAGTTTATGATTTCAGCGTGTTTATCCCCTTACTGGATGTTATTGCTGAGCTTACAAGTCCATCTTGTAGATTGTTGCGGGTGGATTTGTGTTCTTTAAAGTCAGTTTCTCATCCCAGTTTTTCAGCTCCGAGAGTCTGCTACGACACCTCGATGCGACCCCCTGCTGTCATAGACGGGTTGTTTTTGTTTTGTTTGATTTACGTTATGCTGATCTATTTCCACTGGACCGCTAAATGGACAGCCTCACGTCATTTTAATTTACATGAAGCAGATTTATTATGTGAATGACCTCTGGTTTAGTTAATTTACAGCAGCTGCTAGACAAAACTACACCACTCTGCACTTTTGCCTTTTTTCCATCCTGACACATTCTCTTCTCACTAATGAGAAGGTGTCCAACATGGTTTATAGAGGATCCCATTCACCATTCTCTTCTTATTGCACACTATAAATCGCATGTTCTTGCACCACACTGTGGGTACAATTCGTCTTTGTGTAAAGGCTCCTTTTGCTCACAAATATATTCTTACTATTTGGCTTAAACTGTGCATATAAACAGAAAAACTAGTCGTTTAGCAAAGCAAAGCAGGGCATCTCATCTCAGTTTAAACTGCTCTGAGATCGTCTCCCATTGACTGAGGCTGGCCATCCTTCATTTTTTTTTTTCCTTCTTCGATACAAAGAATCAGTCTGGTTCTTTTTGATTTGACTTGGATTTCTAGGGGATAGTTCCAGCGAATGCAGGAGAAACTGCCTCTGGACGCCATTGGAAAGTTCTGCAACTAATCAGAGAACCAATCATGTGACATAGGCAGAAAACGAACATACAACAAAATACATTTAAAATGGGATTCGGTGGAGTAGGAATCTTTGTCGGTGTTGCCAGTAAAAACTTGTCGATCTAGGTATTATTACCAGGGATGCACACAAGCTGGTACTCGAGGGCCAGTCTATTACGGTACATGATTTAGATGTTTCCCTGCTTCAACACACCTGATTCTAATCACTGGTCGTCATCAGCATTTCATCAATGTCTACACGACTCTGTTGGCGACACAGCCTTGTCTATCAGGGTTGTGTTGAAGCAGGGAAACATCTAAAACATGCCGTAGACTGGCCCTTGAGTACCAACTTTTGTGCGCCCCTGGTTATAACCAGTTCTGCAGGTTGGTTGTTTTGCTTGCAAAAGAGGTGCTTGTGAATTCCTTTCTTTGAGTTTTGTTCTTTTTACTCATGAGTAATCCCCCCTGCCATTTCCCTTTTGTCTTTAGGAAGCAGCGCCCCATCTCCATATTCCAACTTCCTGCGAGTGATGGTGTGACCCCCGAACTCCACAGAGAACCCGTTGACACGCCATTCGAGCCGTGGAGATTCAACAACCTTAGCCATCCACGGTCCAACACCAGCCTCAAGGTATGAGTTTACTCTGAAGTCAGGATTAAAATCAGGTACTTAATATATACCAGTATTAACTTTTAAAGTTACCGAGCTTCCCATGGATCAGAGTGGTTACGTCATTGCCGGTTTACTCAAAAGAAGTTGTAGAGACAAAATACGAACAACCGCTGCCAGTAAACACCAAAGAGAGTACATTTCTTTTCAGAGAGAGAGGATTGTTCAGTGTGTCCAGAATTTTTAGCAGCTTGTGTGTGAGAGTTTGTGTGGGATCTGGTGGCTTGGTGCCCAGGAAGCAGGAGAAGTGGTACCACTCTGGGGCCTGCCTTTAACCTCAAGGGAGGGCGGAAAGGACACAGTGTCTTCACATTGTTGCTGCTAGGACCATGCTTCCAGCAGGCTCCATCATGAATATTAATGACCATCTTATAAGTATTCATTAATAGTTTTTACACTAGTAGATGGTCAAATGGACATTTTAACCAATTGTGAAATGGGCTAACTTTGGTAACCTCAGTGTTGTTGTTTTTTTAAGGACTTAGTTGTTTGTTTTTGTGTTCCTTCTAAAAGACTTTTTTTTTTGTTTCATTGAACTTTTCAAGTGCTTAAATGTGGAAAATGGTGACGATTTCAGAAGGTCTACGGTTACTGATCCCGTTGCTCTAGCCATATTCAGTGGTGTGTGTGTTCATGTGTGAATGTTTTATGTTGGAGGTTTAGGGTAGAGCCACTGTAGCCAGGACAGGGACACTGTACCCCAATCGGCCACTCAGCGCTGCTATAGCAACAATAGAGTGACGCCAGCGTGCAATGTGAAAGACAATACTCCTTGGAGAGAGAGTGCATGAGGTGCATTATGAGGACAAATGGGAAACGAACCCAGAAAAAAAATAACAGTATAAAAAATTACTTCTCATTTTGTCTTATTCAGTGTTTGAGAAAGCGTTATACCGTCTTATGTGTTGCAACATCCACTGCATGTTTTTCAAGGTGACACAAGGATCAAAACCGATGCTTTGTTGTTGTCCTGATTGATCATATTCCATCAGCGCTGTGCTATTTATAGGAAGGAGGGATGGTATTAAGAGCGAAAAAAAAAAAACAAAGCAAGGTTACAGTATGAGGATGCAACAATGAAAGCAGATGAAACCTTGGAGTATTAGATTGGTATTAGATTATACTGTAAATGCCAATCCAAAGCAGGTCACCTTCCATATAACCACCACTGCTTAGTTTTCTTATGCCACATATTTAAAATAACATTGAAACTATAATTACCTAAAAGTTGCTGTTTTTTTTAAATAAAAAAAAAAATGCTATGAATGGTTTGACATTTTCATGTGTTTTACTGTTTCGTGAAAGATTAATGAGGACGACCTCTAATGTCCCTCAGTTTGATGAACCATTTCCCCCAAAAAGAGAGATTGGTGGAAGTTCACAGGAGAATTATCCCAATCAGGAAGCTGATGAGTGCCAGGTAGACCTGTTTCGCATGGAGAGAGTGTTGCATCAACGACCACAAGACTAACATAAATCCTTGCTCTACGTCCTGTTGTTGTGGTGAAGTGTTTGCTGTGCATACTTTCTGTATCTTTAAAAAGGCATGATGCGTCAATGCAGTTTATCATTTATGTATATTTGACAGCTGTCACACAACATTAAAGTATGGGCATAGGGCTTAGCTTCTAGCATTAGGTTATTAATGTTTGACTGCAGAGCATATGTTGTGTACTTGTGGGGTGCCTCAAGGCTCTCTATTGGGCTCTGTGTTATTTGCAATGTACATGTTGCCCTGGCGGTTCTTCTTCAGTAGGCAGAATATTTTGTTTCATTCTTTTGCTGATGACATCCACGTTTATTTGCCCTTTAAAGGGGACCTATTATGAAAAACACGTTTTTTTCTTGCTTTAACATATATAAAGTGGTCTCAGCCTGCCAACTCAAAGGAGGAAAGCAACCAAATTCTGCAGTGTCAGTACAGCCGCCCGGATGAGCCATCCAGTCTGATGTGACTTCTACGAGCCATTCAGATTCTGCGCATTTTCGTTACGTAACCAAAATGCGAACCACGCCCACAACTATAAAACCGTGTAACTGCATGCGAGCGTCAGACTATCGCATCGCACTGCGTGACATCGGACGCTCTTTGTCCATCTCCCTCCAGCCAGCTGCCACTTTATTGAGGTTTTTGTGGTGAAATGAGGAGGTATCATATGACTCTTTTCCACTAGTATCTATTCAGCTCGCTTCTACCCGCCTCGCCCCCGTCTTGTGCTTTTCCACTACGGGCTGAGGCGGGTAAAGGCGTGCCAAGTAGATACTTTTTCTGTAACCATTCTGCCGAGGTTCTAACCGGGCTGAGCCGGCACTATATCTGATGTCACCAGCCTCCACGCCACTGATTGGTCGGGGGGCGGGGCCGTCAGACGTTTGAATCAGGAAGTGGGAATCAGCGCGAGAACGACTGGCGGCTCACAGCGATTTTATTATACAGCGCAAACGTCTGTTTGGTGAACCAACTCTGAGGTGCAGATGTTCATAAACCTGGTGACTGATGAGAGAATTAAAAAGAGATGTAGACGGGCGATAATGAACGATCAGATCCACAGGCGCTCTGTTTTACTCTCAGCCACTCGCGGCTCCAGCTGATTTCTCATCTGCGCCGACATGAACAATGCGCAATCGAGTACGTCACAGCAGCTTCACCCCAACCCGCCCACTTCTCACCTGGGTGTGGAAAAACAAACGGGGACAAAGCGGGTAGAGGCGTGACGCGCCGCCCCCGAGGCGAGTCGGGCTGAGTAGGTGCTAGTGGAAAAGCGCCAATAGAGATAACTTCTCATTTCAACTAACTGGATCAGCCGTCCCTCATCCGTGACCGTTTACAGCGCTTTCAACCGGCTTTAAACACGAGCGACAGGAAGAAAATAGAAGCCTGCATCCGACAAATGTTCAGCTCAAAACGCAGCGCCGCGCATCGCTGCGGACAGTTAGGACAGTCCAATAGAAAATAAAGCAATGGAATTGATTTTGTCAGTGACGCTCGCTCGCATCGCATTGCATGCATGGCACGGTGTAAAGGCTCGCACCACATGCAGTTAAGCCACGACGGTGTTAGGACACGGTAACTCCGCCAGCCGGAGCTTCCGCCATTTTTTTCGTAGCGGTGTATCGCGTCATTCGTGTCATCGCGTCAGGCAGCCAATCAGCACAGAGCCTCGTTATCATAACCTCCCCGCCCACTCAGAATCCACTCAGAGAAGGAGGTTAGAGAATGAGATGATAAAGACATGGCTCAGAGGCTAAATTTCTAATTTATTTAGCAAAAACAATCAAAAGCTTGTTTTTAAGACATTCAAGGCCTGTTTAAAATAGGTATTAGATGCCATAATAGGTCCCCTTTAAAGTTAGACAGCAGAAATCCACTGCAACTTTTACTGAACCTTCTCAGTGATCTCAAAACCTGGATAATGATGAACTCTCTGAATATTCATGAAAAGGAGGCATTGGATTTAGAAAATCTAATCCCAATTATTTATACTAGGAAAAAAGTTTAATGTAGAGAAAGTGATTAATGAATTTATCATCTCTCAATTAAATTACTGCAATGCACTTTGTTGGGAGCTCATTATTTGATGTTGATATTTTGTTTCAAATATCTATAGGTGTGACATTATCCTGAAATTGCTTAACTCCTTTCCAATGCAATATTCTCTTACTATCGCTTTCTTATTTGTTGTGCTTTTATTGTTTATTCCCTTTTATTATTTAAAAAAAATTATCGTTTTGACTTGTAGTTAATTTGACTGTGATTTACTTTAACAACGCAAACCTGCTGGAGTGAAAAACTGAAAGTCAGTCAGGGCTCGGTGATTTTTTGCTGTTTATTTAACTTGACTGGTGATAGATAAAGGTCAGTGCCTGATTTCTGCTAAACCCGTGGCTCAAGTCCATACCTCAAAGAATTCAAGCTGTCATAAACCCCAGAGGAGTTGAACAAAGAACTAATTGTGATGTTTCCTTTTCCTCCATTCCCCCCCTACTTTTTTTATTAAAAAAAAATATTTCCATTAATGAACACAATTTTATAACATTTTTAGATATGGTTTCTAAAATCAGAATAATGTGTTGACAATAAGGACTTTTTATAGAATCTGCTGTTTTTATTGTTAAATTTCAACAGGGGGAGTTCAACCTCCCCCTGTGAAGATTTTCATCCAAACAAAATAATAAACATGAATAGGCATTACTGGTGCTCGTGCTATTCTTGGAAAAAAGTTAGTCAGCTGCGTACTCTATCTCGCATAACTTGTTGGAATAATATCCCATATTTCCTGTTGATCTGTGTGGACAATGGTCGTGTTTTTGGAGGTTTTGTTCTGAAATTGTGGAGATAAGTTGTAGGTTAACAGAATAAATGAACTAGATAATTTGATACCAGTAAATCATAGCTGAAGGAATGTAGCTGGTTAAAAAGCTGCTATTTCTAGGTCGCAATGGCGTGATGTGTGTTTTGCCCGTGTTGTGGTTTTTGTGTGTGATGATGCATGAATTAATCCGGAGCGGTTCTTGGACCTGGTGCTCCAATGGGTTGGCATACGAACCGGACTGTAATAAATGTAGCAGTCGCATCATTTCATGTTAAATGTTTTCAAGGTAACCCCACGTGTGATGTTTCAGAGCATCACTAAGCAGAGATCTCAGCCCCTTTTTCAGGCATGCAAATCCCTCACCTTTCGGCAAAATTTGCCGTTTTGAAATCAAAATAGGTCATCCACGTGAATCGTGTAGAACCGATGAGAAAATCTTTTTTGGGGGGGGGGGTGCACGGAGCTGTGGAGCGGTATGGAGTTATATACACGGGAGCCCGGAGCAGAGGACTGAACTATCAATTCACTGCCATAACGCTAGAGGGGTGTTTATGGTTTCTGAAGGGTCGTTTGTTTATCTTTCCGGACACCTTCCTTGACGTTAGGGGAAAGCTAAAGGCTGATTTATGTTCCCGCGTTACACCAACGCAGAGCCTACGCCGTAGGCTATACCATCGCTAAACAACGTCAGCTTCATCTCCCACAGGAGGAGGATTAGGGCGAACAAAATATGCATCTAGCTTGGGCAATTTGGCTATTTCTTGCTCCCTTTTTTTCTTTTTCTTTGCGTTTTATCGCTCCACTTTTGTGTTTATAACTCCCGCTCATGTTTAGGCTGTAGGACTACTGTGCTCTGTTGACAAGTGATCGATGGTGACGTATGACATTGATAGACGGTTGTTGATGACAAACGATTTTGCCCAAAATACATTTGGAGGTTCACTTGCAATTTTTGTTTTAATGTTAACTGTGAGTGTGAAAATCTCAGCACAACATATTATACAATGCTTTATACCTAATATAAACCAAGTGTTGCCCCCAAAAAAAAAAAAAAATCTCGCGGGGCGGCGGGGTCTGCGGCCCGGGCCCCATTACAAAAAAGGAAACCGGTGTTTGTCCGGAACAACAAAGGATGGTTCATTGTTGGAACAAGTGCCCACAAAAATGACAAACCGGCTTTGCAAGAAGCAAAACCCCCCAAAAAAGCTCATCCCAATGTTCGTCCATCCTCGTTTTGAAACCCGTCTGACGCTGCATATTACCCTGCTGATTTGGGGACAATACATCATTGGACATGCCCACACACGTTACGCTATGTTTCGCAGATAACGCTTCCCGACTCGCCTTCCCTCCCCTCGACTCGCCTTCAGTCACGAGGTGACAAATGACACACCTTGCGTTTATATTACGCAACGCGCGTTAAACACGCCTTCACCATCCAGCGATAATAGCGGGATCCAATCTAAAACCCTTCGTTTCTACTACCATGTAAACAGCCTTTTGTAGATCTGCATTTAAGTAACATTTTAAATTGGGTTCGTCTAGTCAGAGCCGTCGTAGTTGAAACACTGCAGCATTTTGAGTTTGATTTATTGATTGATTGTAGTGCAAATCCTGATTGATTTGCACCACCATTAACAACATTTCAAGTACCTTTTTTATGAATGAAAATCAATAAGGTCACAATGTCTGTCTCCTGACTGTCATCTGCTTTTGCTCAACCGCCAGGATGAATTGGCCCACTTGAACTGTGGCAGCTCCAAGCCTGGCACACCAACCAACCAGCGAAACGCTTCAAAAAGTGGAACTTCTGCATCTGTAAATGAGGGAGGGTCTAAACCCAACACTCCCACATCCTCTCAGGTTGATAATTCAAAATTAAACTCGCCCACATCGACACACAGCCGTAATTCTAAAGGCAAAGCACCGCTATCCACCGATGATGTGTCCAGTCTGGGACAAAAGCCTGGTTCTACACCGCTGTCTACTGCTGCCGCCGGTGCTGCCACCGGTGTTGCCGCCGGTGTTGCCATGGAATCTGTGGACAGAGCTCTACAGGACGAGGAAGCTTCAGAGGGGCTCGACAAGAACCTGGACTATCAGACGGGCAAGCCAGAGGGCAGTAAGAACATAGCAGGAGTGCAGGACGGACAGCAGGATCAGCTTGGACGTGACGGCCAGGGGTCGGAGGTTAACGCTCTGAACAATGATGGTGAGAACTTACTACGTCTTCGTCTCTTTCCTCCATATGACATCCTATTGTGTTGAAATTATCACTGATTTGAGTACACAGACTTAACATTTGGACATTGTCACAGTTATATAGAAATGGTTCAATTTTGTGAAAGCCAAACCGCATTTCTGTTGCTTGTACTAGATGGGATGGACGACTTGGAGAAATCTGAGGTGCAGGCTATCATAGAGTCTACTCCGGAGCTGGACATGGACCTTGATGGCTGCAGAGGCACCAGGTACAGGACTGAGTTGGACCACGGTTAAGAATTGCTTCCATACCTGAAGTAAAGGGTTTTCTAGATTTTATGTATCTGAACATTTAAAAAAAAAACTGAAATTCAGAAGCAGTTTTTTTTTTTTTTTTTTAAACCCACCTTAAGTGGTTTCATAGGAATTATTGGAGTCAGATCAGGTGAGCCAAGCGTAGGCCCCTTAAAAACTGGCTTTTCTTTGCGTAACATTTCCCCCTTTCTCCGGTCTCGGTGCCTATATATTAGAGCCACTTTCCTGAAAGGCGTAAAATCTGATCCCCTCTTTTTTCCACTGCCCAGGGCATCCTGTTCATATGTATATGAATTTTATAAAGAACATGACAGGATGGGATTTAAATCTTTGTACGAGCAGGTTCCCTCATGTTTGTCACATACTGTTATTGTGCCACACAAGGAGATGCTGTTTCAGTTATCAAGAGAGTTATTAATAATTGTCCTTCGACAATTGTTAATAATTAATAAGGTAGATTATTTATCAAATTGAATTATCAAAATGACTTAATCAAGACGGGGCACCACCTGAGGTTATCAGGAAAATGATAACTACAGCAAAATCAGTCTCAAGATTATTCTACAGAATAATAATTGAAGGATGGAATCCGAACACAGGCTCCGGCACCCAACATTAGCGGCAAACGTGCGAATAATAAACCAAGACGACTTCTTTCAATCAGAATTTATTTACACCAGTGTCAAGCAGATGGTAAAACAACACTTCGGATAAATTCTGATGGCTCACTACATTAACAGGCACAAGACAGTTGTGACGGGATCAGCAATCCAGCTCACGACGTAAACTAACTTTTAAAATGTGTTACTAAGTTTTCTTTGCCCAGACACAAAACAGCCTCTTACGTGGATCTTTGTAGTTGAAGAAAAAAGGTGGTTTGGTCTGGCCGGTCAGCGTTCCTTGGTGAACAGCTAGGTGGTTACATTCGGCAGGTGATCCTGATAAAGCGGCTCTCACTCCCTCCTGTTATCCGTGCTACGGATGAGGGGACAGCAGCTGGGCACAGCAGCTTGGCTTCCTTCAGCTTCGGGTCGGTCCGAAGGCGTTCACGTCGAGGCAATGCAGGGTCCCTGGTTCGGCTTTCTGGGCTCGGAACCTCGTGGGTCACTTGTGCAGTGCTGCAAATGGACGCTCCTTCGGTCAACGATCCTGGAGAAAGGTCGGTCCTTGGCTGGTCGCTCCGAGGCAGCCGAGACCTGTAGGGGAGAGGAAAAAGCAGAGAAGAGAGAGCCCGAGAGAGGGGGGCCTTGCTCTTTTATAGTGGGGCCCAGGAAGTCGATGCGGCCCCTCCGGGAATTTGGGGCCGTGTCCAATCAGAGCGTGGTCCCTTATCACCAAGGGCCACGCAAATCCTGCAAAGCTTTGTCCATGGGGGTTTTGAAGTTTTCCAGTTCCTTTGGTCTCCAGGCCATGTGCTTCAAGTCGTAAAACGTTAGTCCTGGTCTCAGTCGAAGGCCGAAAACCCGGCCTTCGACCGGTCAGAGCCTGACTGTTCACATAATCACACATTTCATATGAGTTCATATAAATTCATAATCACCCCATGAGTCCATAATCACACCGTGAGTTCCTAATCACACATGAATTCATAATCACATGGGCAGTGGCCCAACACTGTCAAAACCTTAAAGTTGTAATTTCACGAATCCAGCCAAATAGCAAGTGCTCTGCTTTTAAAACGCTCCTAATGAAGGGCGGAGCAAAGCGGCTCCAAAACTGAACGGCTGTGATTCCCCTCTCTGTGGGACTGAGGTATTGGACTTGAAAGTGTTCGGACTCTTTTACTTCCTCACACAACTGTAAATGTACAGTAACTTATAATATGATGGCAGTATTGTAATATCTCAGATGGTTTCTCATACTTGTCTCACTTTTGCTCGTCGTGTCTTTCCTCCCCATCCAGCACACCAGTTAAAGGCGGCATCGAGAATCTAGCGTTCGACCGTAACACCGACTCTCTGTTTGCCGAGCTCTCGTCTGCAGGAAACGACCTCATAGGAGACGTGGACGATGGCGCCGACCTGCTGGGTGAGAAGCTTTGCTCTGTCACAACTCATGGTTTGGTCTTTGCTTTTAACAAATAATTGTCCTCTTCTGTCGAATTCTCTGAATTGTCTTTTCCTGGGCTGTCGGACCTTTAATTGCTCACAGACGAGTATTCTGGTGTGTATTACTAAAGATAATTGATGTGCTGGAAGATGTTTTTTCATATATAGCTTAGGGCTGGGCGATATGGACCAAAAGTCATATCTCTGTATTTTCTAGCTGAATGGCGATACTCGATATATATCGATATTTTTTCCGTGCCATAATTGGGGTTTCCCCCAAAGCATTATAGCATAGCATCTCTGTTAGCTTCATTTTTTTCTGAGGCAAACCCTTAAAAAAACAGTCAGTTTTAATACAAAGCCTCGTGCCAAATGTCACACAGGTACCTTTATTAACAGAGGTCTGCACAATATCAAAATGTATAAAACAAATGAAATAAAGATAAACTGCCTGCATATATAGAATAAAAATGCTTCTTGAATAAAATAAAACAAATATCCACTTTCCTGCATAACAATTAAATTAAAATACACTGTGCAATTAATACAATGTAGACCAGACCGTAACAGGCAAACTTTTCCACTGACGTTGACAGTTGTGCAAATAACAAAACATTTGTGCAAATCTCAAGTCAATTTGTCACAAAATAAGCTATATCAAAATCATAATTTTTTTTTTTTCCCCCGATATAAACGATATTGTCTCGTACCATATCACGTTTGAAAATATATCGATATATATTAAAATCTCGATATATCGCCCAGCCCTAATATAGCTCCTCCTTTTGTTTGTTGTGGCTCTGATCGTCACAACGTTGTTCTTCCCATGTCAAGTTTTATTGTGGATACCCAGAGTTAGTTTTGTTGCATTATTGTGAAGGGCAATGATCCTGTAGACCAGGAATGTTCACTTTAATCGAACTAACTGACTTTCATAAACCTGTCTGATCATCCTTCGCATGACTCAGATTGCAACTTTTTAGGTAAGACTAAGTGTTATAATGTCGTATAGGTTAGGCATAGAAATATAGAAACATGTAATTACCTTCACTGATATGTTTCTTCTTACTTTCCTTTGATATATTATGAAATTTGATTTTCAGGTATGGGTCGGGAAGTTGAACACCTGATCCACGAGAATGTCCAGCTCCTGGAAACCAAGTTAGTATTTTCTGTGACGGCTATAGAGGAGTCTTTCCCAGTGTTTCTCATAAGCCAAGGAATAGTGAAAATAAATATTAACGCCCTCATTTAAATCTAAATACGTTCTTTGTTTTGCTATATTACTATTTCTGTTGTGCTGCCATTGTATTTGTATAGTCTCTAAAGCAATGAATGAGATAAATGTATGGATGTGATGAAAGCATTGAAACGGTATTTGTGAGGTAGAAACGGTTCTTGAGGAAGAGCTTTTCTGCCCTTCAAGAACACTGAAGAGTAGCCATGAAGATTGTAGCAAAGGGGCTTAAAATTGTTGGCAGGTTACCCCCAACCTATTAGAAGTTAAGCCAGTGAATTATGGACATATACTTATTAGCAACCAAGTGGTGTATGTGGCATTGTTCTTCAGAATAAGATGCCACCAATCCAGTAACTTTCATGATGCGTAGTCAGCTAAAGCAAATGTTGCAGGCCAAGTTAAATAAACAGATGAGCCTTCCTTAGTTTCCTAAATCAACTGGCGTGTAATTTACTGATGAGCACTCAGTTTGGGTTTGTCAAACTTTATTACCATTGATCAGTAATATTACCAAGCCAAATTTAAAATACTGTATACTGAATTGGATTTTTTTTTTTTTTTTTTAAGAAGGGCATCTAAGTTCACTATTACAGCCTTGCTTGCGGTTTTACTGATTTCCATTTTATTTTCGCCAGTTCTTAGATAATCCTGCTGCTTTCCATGGAAATTTTCCAAGTTCCAAAATTGAAGGAATTTGCTGGCTGGTGTTTTTGATGGAATACTTTTTTACCACAACTTTGACAACAACTGATATCCCCTGCTGCACATCAGGATTAGCTTCTCTTCTAACATTTGGGAACACTGAGCAGATCCGCTAAATAAGACTGTGGGAGAAGATCTAGTCCAGGTGAAGGAGAGAAAGCATCAGATACTTTCCCTCCCTCTAGACTCTTAAATAAGTGAGCGTGTGTCGAGGGACCTTTTTTATTAAAATCTTTCCCAAGTGAGCTGTCAGTACAGGTGTAAACACATTAAGGACTTATTTGAGGAGGCATTGAGATTTCATCACTCACATTTGGAGATGGTCTGGACATTGTTCCATTATTAACACAGAGGAAACTTTCATAATGAAAAATAAGACGGGAGCTAATTGAGTTTGCAGACAGAGAAAACAAGACAGTCCATTTGTTGTACTTCTAGTGAGTGACATCTGATTCAGCAAAGCTTTCCGGAGCTAAAACGTTGCGGATGGAGCCTAAAAGTGGTCAGCAACTCTAAAGCAGTGTGCTCACCATTCCTCTGTTGAACTTATACCTGTCTATTTGATGCAGAAATGCTCTGAACGTGGTCAAAAATGACCTGATTTCTCAAGTTGACGAGCTGTCGTGTGAGAAGGTGGTTCTGCAAGGAGAGCTGATTGCCGTCACTCAGGCCAAGACCAAACTGGAGGAGAAGAACAAAGAGCTGGAAGATGAGCTCAAGAAGTGAGTTGGTCATACATCTCTATTTACAAACTTGTCATACAATGTTTATGGATGATTGTACAAGATTGGGTTCTTTGTTGCAGGGTCAAAGCAGAGCTGGAGGATGCCAAACAGAAGGTCAAGATAGACAACGATGATGATGTGAGTTGTTCTAGGGATGTACAACCATTTTTAAGTGCGAGCATCTGCAGGTGAACATCAATCAAATGTCCTTGCTCATTTTTCTTTGTTCACATCTGCAGAGTGACGTTCCTACTGCGCAGAGGAAGCGATTCACCAGGGTGGAGATGGCCCGAGTCCTGATGGAGAGGAACCAGTACAAGGAGAGGCTGATGGAGCTGCAGGAAGCTGTCAGATGGACGGAGATGATCCGGTAAGGCAGCACGAGTGGTGTTAAAAACTAATAATAATAATAATAAATGTTATTTGTAAAGCACTTTTCATAAAATAATCTCGAAGTGCTACAGAAACCAGCAAAAAAAAAAAAAGGAATAAAATCAAGACACGCAAAAAAACAGAAGTAAAAGCACAGAGACAATAAAGACATCTATGAAAGACCAGGGAAAGACTTCGTGAACAAAAAAGTTTTCGGCCCCTTTTTAAGTGTCCACAGACTCGGGTTGACGTAGGTGTTCAGGGAGGGAGTTCCAGATGTGGGGGGTTCAGGGAGGCAGTTCCAGATGTGGGGGGCAGCGGAGCAGAAGGCTCGGTCTCCCATGGAGCGGAGTCGTGTGCGGGGCTGACAGAGGAGGTTGGTGTTTTGTGAGCGGAGGTTACAGGTGGATGAGTGAGGGGTCAGGAGGTCCTTGAGATATTGAGGGGCATTGCTGTAGATGCAGAGGTGGGTGATGAGGGCGATCTTGTATTGGATTCTTGAAGTTATGGGAAGCCAGTGTAGGTTCTGAAGAGAAGGGGTGATATGGTTGTATCAGTTTTCATCAGAGTTTGGGCAGCACAAAAACTATTATAAACCAGACCTTCAACATAAGAGACATAGTTCTCAGATTATTACCAAACCTATATACAATAATTATGAGAGAGAATTAAAGGTGTGTGAAACCCAGTAAGGCGGTGAGAAGTTTGAAGTGTGAATGTTCTGTTGGAATAAAAGAAAACTGTGTCCTTTCAGGGCCTCAAAGGAGACTCCCAATCTTCAAGAGAAGAAGAAATCCAGCCTCTGGCAGTTGTAAGCTTCTCCCTCTCTTCTCTTAAGGTCCCAAATATAAAGTACAATGATTTATTTGTTTTCTTTTCTTTCTTTTTTTTTATTTTTCATTCCACGGTTTTATTCTCCAGCAGTAGGTAAATCTTGAATGACGTTTGAAATTGTCGCCTCGCTAACAAACTGTCAGGGAGCAGCTCATTAGACTCTGGTCTTTATTTTTTGACCAGGAAAAATAAAAGTTAAAATAGCTGCTACAAGGAGGTTTTACTAATACAGCCTGTATATTGTGTTCTTAATGCTCCCGTTTTAGTTTTTTTTTAAGGAATGCGTTTGTGAAGATTGGTGTGATTAGGTGACTGGAAACGACATCTGATAAGTCCGTCATCTCTGCCTGTTTCTCTTTGGCCCCCAATATTCTGCCTGATGTTGTTGTGATGTCTGTGTGCAGGAGGTGTGTTGGGGGCGTTTCTGTGGTGATAGAAGGGAAGGCAGGAATATGGGGGAACTTAACAGTGTTTATTTACTGTTTGTAACAAACAGATTTTTAATTCTAGTTCACAAATAGTCATTTCAAACTCTGGTTGGTTAATTGAAAGTTTTAACTGATTAAATTTCAGCCCTTTTACACCGACGGTGACAACCGCGTTGCTGCATCCTGAAAGTGATAAATACTTAAATCTGGGCGCAGACCACAAAACGAGGGGAAAGCTGACCTTGTGTTGGTCCGTGTGAGTTGTCTGGAACTGGATGATACAGCGTTGTGCTCTTTGAGTGCAGAAAACTGTAAGAAAACGAAAGTCAGGTGTGCTCTTTTTCTCAGCCAGAACTGCTGTTGGTGCTGTTTTTCTCAGAGCAGGACTGATCCATCTCTGACAAGACACACTTCTGCTGAGCAGCGCAGCTCAGTTTGGCGGGTCTCTAACCACCTCGTTTATGTGACGCATGACATCAATCCTGCGCAGCACGGTGTCTCCAGCCTATTAAAATCAAGTAGGAAGAAGAACTAAACCGGCTGACTTATCTACAGTTGTTATGATGAATTGTCATCTTCAGTGTGGCCTTAAGTAGAAAAAAAACTAAGTAAACTTATTTTGTGGGGTTACTAATAATCACAGGATGCTTAGTTTCCTTGTGGAGAGTTTTTTTCCTTTTGTTTCCAACATTGGCTCTCTCTCAAGAGGGAAGATTTAGCAAAATTTTTAACAAAAACTCAGATTTGAATTCTTGCAGCAAGGAAGCGGTAATGCAAAAGAGTAATGCATCTGCTTAACTAACATACATCAGTTCTCCTTATATCTCCTCACAAAGAAAGTCAAGCCTAGCACCAAATAATATTTAATTAATTAATTTCAGTCAGAAGAGTTTCTTTCTAAGGTCATATTCTCCAGTAGTAGTATGCGCCCGCAAGAGCCTCAGCAGCTGTTTCAGAAGGGGAGAGTTCCTGTTACATCCTGGTAGTCGTGCTATGAATTTTTTTTAGTTTTTATATTTTTTCCCCCCATTTTTGTTTCATTTTCTGACCTTACGTAGGCATGACTCAACAGGGAGCGGTCCAGTTGTCGTCTTTGTGGTCGTTGTTTATGGTCGTGGTTTGTGGCTGTGTTCACTTTCATCTTGTGAGTCTAACTCAAACATGTTTGAAAGGATTTGAGGTGTCTCATTTACAGATGTTGAGAACGCGGCGTTTATATCGTGTTTATTGTCAGTTTGACAAGCAAAAGGAGTCGTGCACATTTGAGTGCTTGGCTTCCCCCATCTGCAGGCCTCCGGGAATTCAACCAATCAGAAATCTCTAAATCTGTTGTTTTCTGTCTTTTTCTCAGGAAATAATTGTTTGCTTTTTGAGTTATGCTTGAAGCTGCTCCAGAGGTACCAGAACAATATTTAGATTTCTAAAAACAAGCATGATATGGCCACTTTTAACAGTAAATGGAAGCCTGATGCTCTCCGTCTGCCGATAACAAAATGACGAGCTTGGATATTTGAGAACTCAACAGATTTTTATGCTGCGGTCAGCCGTCTGTGTGAAAGGGCATTATTCTTGAGAAATGGGGCTTTTCTGGTCAGGCCTGTCCTGCTTTGTGTTTACTAACGTTGTGATTTTGTGCATATTATTAACCTGCACCCCCTGCTCTTAGCCAGTATGATTGAACAGCTGCCGTAGGATGAATAGGGTCAGGATACATTTATGGGAATCTGTGCATCAGTTTGTAAACTAGCATGGGAGAGGAAAGCTTTTACCCTTAAGTGTTGAATCCTGTCGCTGCTACTGGAGCTACCGCTTTTGTCCACCCCTCTATATGTTTGTCTGTTTGCTTTCCCCCCTTCTTCTGCCTCCTTTCTTTTCCACTTCCCCTTCCTTATACGTCCAGTTTCAGCCGTTTATTTAGCTCATCGGGCGGAGCGGGCAAGAAGCCAGGCGGGGAGGCCCCAGTGAACGTCAAGTACAACGCACCCACCTCTCAGGTTCAGCCGTCCGTCAAGAAGAAGAGCAGCACCCTGCAGCAGCTGCCCAGCGACAAGAGCAAAGCCTTCGATTTCCTCAATGAGGAGTAAGTCTGCTGTTTCCACTGACGGCCTTTTGATTATTTTCACTTTCACTACACATTTTTGGCGTCTGTATCAATTTAAATTAATTTGCAGGAAGGTACATAATCCTTACAGATAAATGTGTCGACTATTTTACAATCAGCTGGATGGCTGGTAACAAAATACTATGGGTAATCGCTGAATTCAAATTTTCCCTTTTTTATTATTTGCATCAATACTTGTTTTACTTTTTGTAACTCTTAAAAAATGACATAAGATACGATCAAACTTTATTGTTTCCACAGCTGCACCTCACTAGAAAATATAATGTGCAAATGAGTTATTTTTCTCTTTTCAATGCACATCTTAAGTGGGATTTGGATAAAGCCTTGTCTGAACTTTGTATCAGATTGTTTCTGATACATTTATTCTGGTATTTATTTTTCTCTCATTTTCTAATTTTGCAGCATTTTTATGAATGAAATGCCTTGAGAGCGGAGTTGCACACAAACACTGAACTAAATTGTGGGAGTGCGTTGCAATTCTTTGCAAAGCACGTCACTCATCACAAGTTGAAATGAGACTCAGCCAATCAAATGTTAGCTGTTAGTGACGGCGCAGGTTTAACCACTCAGAAAAAGAAGTTTAAAGTTGAGAGCGAGCTGCTGCTTTCTCCCTCAGACCTCCGCCTGAAAACACCAAGTCCATCCGCCAACAGAAGAGGGCGCAGTACCAGCAGGTCAAGGCTCACGTCCAGAAGGAGGACGGCAGAGTTCAGGCCTACGGCTGGAGCTTACCTAAGAAATGCAAAGTAAGAAGATGACCACCAAAACGATGACCACCGCCGTTTGAATTCCAAAGAAGTACGCCCGTAATAAATAATGACACAGAATCATTTGTCTTTTTAGGCCAATGGGGGTCAGACAGAGAACAAAATGAAGAACCTGCCGGTTCCCGTCTTCCTCAGACCTCTGGATGAGAGAGATCCTTCCATGAAGGTGCTTCCTCCAACTTTGTGGATAGTTTCTCATCATATTGTGTACTTGAAGCCAATATTTTAGATATTGGTTAATTGTTCTTTAGCCTGACTGTATTAGCTGTTTATAACGACCCATAAATTAGAATCATAAGATGAAAGCCAAAACGGGAGGGACAAAAAAACGAATAACCCCGTTAAGGGTGTTAACAGTACATAGTTTCTCCACTAGAGGGCGTGCTGCATCTTCCTGTTGGAAACACTTGGAACAACCTGAACTTTTATATATTTTGTAGCTCCAAAAAGTTTATTTCTAAACTGCTTTATGTGTTTTGGGGACTCACAAATGCATCAGATATGTTGAATACTGATATTAGATCTGATTATGCCAACTTATTTGTCTCTAAGTAGATTGTCAGATCTTTGGTCAACTTTAAAGTACTCGACTCTATAGGTGCAAAACATTTGACTGCTCCTACTGTGCGTCCACGTTTCAGCTGTGGTGTGCTGCTGGTGTGAACTTATCTGGAGGGAAAACCAGAGACGGAGGTTCGATAGTGGGGGCCAGTGTGTTTTACAGTGACGTTTCGGGTCCGGAGAGCCCTAAGAAGAAGGCGGGATCTCAGAGCAGTCTGGATAAACTGGATCAAGAGCTCAAGGTATCTGCTCACAGCTTTATTCACCTGTTTGGATTCATCCAAGAAGTGCAGGTGATGATGATGATGATATCCACTGTCACTGTCTGTGCAGGATCAGCAGAAGGAGTTCTGGCAACAGGACGAGCTGTCGTCTCTGGTGTGGATTTGCACCAGCACCGAGTCCAACTCTAAAGTTGTTGTCATTGACGCCAACCAGCCCGGGAACATCTTGGAGAGCTTCTTCATTTGCGACTCGCATGTCCTCTGCATCGCTAGCGTACCAGGTGTGATGTTAACGCATGCAAGTCATTTATTAGAGTTCAGCTGCATTATTTAATTTCCTTTTGTTTATTCATGTGTGTGGATGATAATCAGGGGCGAGAGAGACGGACTACCCGGCTGGAGAAGAGGTATCTCCCAGCTCTGAGGCGGGACCCGGGGCAGATGGCAGCTTATCAGAAACCACTAACGGCTCAGCGGACGGTGACAGCGTTCTTGGAGGCATCACGGTGGTCGGCTGTGAGGCAGAGGGAGGAACTGCTGTTCCTCGCACAGCAGACAGTCCAGGTAAAGAACGACAAGCTGTAATGGTCACAGGTAATGGAGGTGTTCTAAAAATCTGTCGCTGTGAATCTGACAAATTTTTATGATCCTCAACAGAATCCAGACCAGCGGAGGAAGCCACAGAAGCAACAGAGACGGACGTAGGACCTTCTGACCGCCGGGAAGGCCTGAGGGGCGTCTACACAGAACACGTCTTCACAGATCCGCTGGGAGCCAAGCAGGCGGGAGAGACTCCAGCCAACTACACGCAGAAGTAACGTCCAGAGGCTCATTACTCCACACAATGTTAACATTCAGTCTAATTTCAGTGCTGCTGGTATCAGTGGAGCCATAAAACGAGTCCTGAGCTACATTGTTGGTACAGTGTTGATCTATAGTTAATTTATCAAAACAAGTCAATACGCCCGTCCTTACTGTAGAGGCCAAAGAAGCAGACTTTCAGAAATATCTTCCCCACTTCATAAATAGTTTTTAGAGGGAAAAAAAGAGAAAAGCCCACTATGATGAGGTTTTATCACCAGAGATGCATCATTTCTGACTGCACTTCTTGCGTTTATGTGTCACGTCTGGGGGTAAGGTGTGGACCCAAACGCAGGAGAGAGAGAGAGGGAGGCCGGAGGCAGGAGTTCTCAAAAAACAAAAAAGGATTTATTCCAACAAAAATCAAAGCGCTGCTGAGCAGGTTCCAAAACAGAAACGAAGAAACAGGGATCAAAAATCAGGAGCACATGGAGGGAAGAACAGTACGGTCCGACAGGGAACAAGGGAATGACAAGACCAGATATACACAGGGGATAACGAGACATGACGAGACACAGGTGCAGACACAATCAGGGCAGATGGGACATAGGCGGGGCACAACAGAAACTGAAAGCTGGGGGGAATGTCAAACCTTGACATTATGTTGTTTTGTATTTGGAAATCCGTTTTTGTAAATATCACGCCCAGTACGGATGGGAATTGATCAAATTTGTACGATTCCAGTTCCATTTTAA